>NC_134457.1:32579236-32883254 GCF_047948215.1 Lycorma delicatula | reverse complement strand
TAAGGAAGACAAGAGAAGGATATGGTGTAACAACCAGCAGAACACACCTGACCATTAAAAGTTCAGTGAAAAGGGTATATTATAAGTTCAAATGGTCAGGTGTGTCCTGCGGTTGTTACACCTCATCCTGCTACTGTCTAAATGATTATGAATTTTTTATATTTGGTAAGTTTCAATACACTTTTTTCTTATATTACCCTTATAAGTCTCTGTTGCAGAATTGGATATTGAACAGGAATAAAGTTTGCATTCGAAAATTATATAAATCTTAATCTCAGTTTATTTGAGTATTAAATATCGTTAATTTGTTCCTTGATATTTTTTTTTTCGTAATTGTTTACGTTTAAAAATTTTGTTAACATTATTTCGTATGTTCTTAAATAAAAATTTACTTAATTTTAACGTTTATACTCAAATGACTGATGGAGAAATACTGAAACTTATACTGCAGTATTAGTTGCTCTTTGTAAATAAATGTAGAGAAGAGATACTCTCACAAATTCTCACTTCTGTTTTAGAAGTAAACTAGAGTGTACCGTCCTTTTCTCTCAGTCATCAACCAGCACCGCACGTAAAATACCGTATTTTGTCAATGAGATCACAGTTTTCGTGTAATTCATTTCTCTCTATAGTTAGTAATTTATAAGTGCGATTTTATTTAGTAAAAATTTCAAGTTTTGCTATCGTGTTGCTAAACCTTTTTTGAAGAACTACCTCTCCAAAGTCAGAATCAAATACTCGTTGTTTTTTGTTCAAATAAATATTTGAAAAGTTCTTTTTGAGAGGCAATTGTTAAATTTATTGTAATAAATATATACGGAAAAAATAATTCAAAATTTCAGGATTTAAAAGAAGAATTTTTATGAAATCCCTTCAGATTTAAAATACGAATAAATAGGGGTAAAATGTATTAGGGGAAAAATATGGGACATAACGGCATTAGAGTCATTCGGAATGTTCTCAATCTGACAAAGAGATGGCCAAGTATGACCAAATTTTTTTATATTTGTCAAGTATGTTCCTTTAGATGGCGCGCTGTAAAGTTTCAGACGCGACGCTTAGTTTGAGCTGTTATTACTACTTTCTTTTAAAAGATTTAACCCCTGCTGATAAATAAAAGAGTGAGACTCTACTTTAAAAGATTATTTCCCCTTCGTTTGCGACGGTAAAAAAAAAAAAGTGGTTTGCTGAATGTAAACGTGATCATGTGTTCATTGAAGATTATGAACACTCGGGACGCCTAAAAACTGCTGGGTGACGAAATCGTCACAAAAATTCACAATGCTATATTAAATGATCACAGGCTGAGGGTATGCGAGCGAGCTTGGTGAAATTTTACACATAAATAAACAATTACCACTAGAATTTACACGATGTCATGAGGATAAAAAAGCATTACATTAGACGTTTGTTAAAAGTCTAATCAAAAACGCATTCGACTGAACACTTTTGTGTATTTAAACTTACTTAAACGCGATTCTGCTGAGTTTTTCGACGTTTTATAACAGTAGCTTAAATATTGTTTCACCATTATACAGAGACCAAACAGTGGGTAGAAGCAGTTGAAAGTGTACAAAGAAAACGAAAACAGTTCTAGCTGCAGGAATAGGCATGGCTATGGTATTTTTTTGGGAGGATTCTGATAGTGTGATGCTCATAGACTGTCTATAAAAAGCTGGACATCAACGGGAAGTTTAACTCTTCACTAATGGATAAATTAAAGGGTGTTATCCCGGTTATACGATCACATCTAGCCAAAAATAAATAGTTCTTTTAACATGATGATGTGATGCTACCACATATCACAGGTTTTTACTGTAAAACTCTTTCATTTAAGCTTCAATGTACTTGTACATGAGCTGTATTAGCCAAACTTGGCTTCCAGTAATCATTTACTCTTTCCAATTCTTAATAAATGGCTCTCTTGAGTAAAGATTTACTTCAAATGACGAGGTCAAAACAAACACAAACTCTTATATTTTTGTATTTGAACAAAACGGATTATATTGAGAATATTCAAAAGTTGGAAAGTTTTTGGTCCAAATATTTCGAACTGTAAGGTAACTACGTTGAACAGTAAAAATTCTAAAAAATGTTTTGTTTTATTTATCATTAAGAAAACACTCCCAAAGGCCCTCATTTATCAACGAAAATATTATTTATGATTCTTTTTAGAATAAAAGAAATAACTTAAGCAAATAAATAAATTGGAATCTCACAACCTCTTTTCTTGGCCAAGGTGTATAATTCTACCTGAAGAGTACAAAATTAAAAGTTTTATTCAGACTAAAATGATCATGTCCTGATATTTGTATGTAATATAAAGGCATGAATGTATTTATATGTGAAATACAGTATAATTTTTTGACTAGAACAGGTTTATATGTAGAGGTGAGATCAATGAGAAGCTACACTGGGCAATCAAGTTTGTGGGAGTTTGTGGGAGCCTGCGCTCCCACAAACTCTTCTAGAAAATATTATTGAATAAGTACTAAATTTCTTTTCCTTGATCCCCTAGGGGAAGACATCGTCCAACCATCTTCTCCGTACCTAGCCCTGATGGCCTTTACCGGAGGTAATCTTATAAACCTCGACATATGATATCTCTGAGTCGCCTCGGTCCAGGATGCCACCGATACAAATGCCACAAGCGACATTCCAATCGGTGTAATTATTACTAAAAATAACAAAACACATCTCTAGTTTCAAGCAAGGCTGAAGACTATAGTTGTCAAAGGAACTGTATCACCTTTTCCCGTCATCCATGATTAAGATTAAAGTACCTTTGCTGTAAAACCGCGTAAAAATCTAACCATCCTTCAAACTGATTAAAATTTACCTGTGTGGAGGAACTAGCGGCCACTTTAAATAGTTTTTTATACTTTAAATATTATTCATTTATTTAATTCTACCGCTCACCTATGGCGTCACAACATAGCGGAAGACTACAACAGCTGTACGTCAGTGCTACACTCTTTGTGATGAGAAGGGGTACTATTGATGCAGTACTTGACCACAAGTTTATTTAGAGCATTTTTTGGGGTGCGATTTTACCAACATTTTTTTTTGAAAATATTTTTTTTAATTAATAAATGTGCCTAAGAAAAATAAGACCGTAATTAGGTGAAATCTCGAGATACTGAGGGTAATCTTCCTCTATAGCCTCATCCCCTTGACCTTTTAAGTTGAAAATTTAATGACATCCATGCCCCATATATAGACTTCGTATAATCTAACCAACTTTAGCCAAAATCGGTCTAGTAGTTCTGGAGATATAAGGATTGCGACACTGAACACACACACACACACACACACACACACACGCACACACACACACGCACACACACACACACATACATACACACACACACACACACACACATAGATACGACCATCTGAAGATTTCCATCCGGTTTTTTTTGGGTTCCTTAGGTATCAAAACGTCAAGATGTCATGAAAACTGAATCTTCCCAAATTGGACTGATACTTTCCCTTCTAAAGCTATAGCTCTACTGTAGCGTTAAACGGGAAAGTAAAACTGGTGATTGTTCAGAAAATTATTTTTAAACTTATTTAGTTTTTTAGTCTACGGCGATCATGATAGGTCGATAAATGAATAAAAGAAAAGGGTTAAATTCTGTTTCTTTGTGTTTGTATGCGTTTGCACTTATACGGGTCAATAACTCAGAAACCAAAAATATACATATTTGACGTAATGACTTTTATGCTACATATAAAATGCTGTTAAATGGAGCGGGTTGGGGGAAAGAAGTGAGAATAATATAGTTGTATCAGGGTTCGTATCTTGCTTGTGGCTAGACTAAATTAGTATTACATTACATTGTTAGTATTACTAATATTAGTTAAGTTAAACTTAAATAACCCCCAAAATAACAATAATGTATTGAAATAAAAAAAAAATATATCACTTAAGTCGAAATTTGTAAGTTTCTTAAGAATTGCTATTTTTCATTCCACCTGGTAATCGTATTTACATATATAAGGCATTTTTTCCAATAAATATTGTAGTTTTCGTTGAAAAGGGAGATTTAAGTACTTTTCGGTAAATAAAAAAGGCTTTTCATGGAAAATTTATCTACATTACGTTAATTTTTTTTTTACATGGATACTATTTAAAATAACATCTTATTTTAAAAGAGAATCCATTTAAAAAAAATATTATTCCAGGCATTTTTCTTCGCATAAATACGTGAAAGATATAATTTCAAATGTTATTTTTCTGTTATACTGTTTTTAATATTTAATCTGAAATCAATTAATTTTATTAAAACGATTTTCAAACAAAAGATTGTAAAATTAAAATTACATTTCCCAATAGCGATTCATTAGAATACTGATAATTTTTTAACGTTATCGCTACTTTGCAGGACAAGTTTTACTTATTGATTTTTAAATAATAATAATAATACAAAAAAAGGATTAATAATGGCCATAAATTTTACAAATTGGTATCCGTTTGGTTTTAAAATTTTTATGATAGGCCTATTGTTATCAGATGTAAATACATAAAATTTACTAGTCAAGTTAATTATTTACTTTATTTAAGAAAAAAAAAACAATTAATTTTTATGTCGTAGATTCTTTTTGCACATAGTAAATATGTTGGTTAATTACTTTAATACGAAGATGTAAAATAATATTTATTGTTTGCTATAATTAATTCAAAACTCATTTTATATATATATTGAATAAATAAAAAATACACATCCATATTATATGAAGCCCAAAATAATTTTAATTTATTTGTGCAAAAACAGATGGAATATTTTACAATGCTCCAGATCAGTGGTATAAAATATACATATTTATATTTAGATGCTGAGTAATACAATATAATATTATTATTTTTATTAGAGCTCTGTAAATATGAAATTACATTCAGTCATTTATGAATGTAAGACATACAATAAAGGCACGGATTTTACAGTTTGCGTGTAATATAACAATTTGCATCGGTGTCCCTTTTATACAGCCTATATATAGTCTACACATACCTTGTACGTTACTCTATTTCACTTCTTGTAATTTCCCTCTTTTTCTACGAGCTAGATTGTGTCTAATTCAGTTATACGATCGTTGGCTGCTTCAATTCAGAGCGACATCGTTGCTTTTAATGGAGTCCGTTATATCGCACAAATGTAGGATCCGCACTGGTGTCATCTGAATTTCATCCATTCTGAATATCATTATTCTTATTATTTAATTTGTTTCTTTAAAAATTCTATCAATATTTATCTCACTATTATTTTTTTCTCGTTTTTATGATATATTTATAACTGATGGAAAGTTATTTCATTCACTTAAAAAAATTTTCTTTATTTTAATTTCTATGTTGAAGTCCCTCTGTCAAAAAACACAAAATCTTAATCTAAAAATTGAATCCAATTATATTATTTTCTTCTCATTTGGAATGAATTTAATATTTTACTGTGAATTTTAATATGATATGCCGTGTATCCATTCTTCACTGTATGCTTTATCTCAAAATAGATTAGGCTTAAGAAAATTATTCGTATACAAGCAAGTGTGAAATTAAGTTATTAATAAATAATTAAAAAGTTAAAAAAAAACTAAAATTCAATAAAACAATTTTTGCTATGTGTCACTTATTTCCCGTTACTTCCTTACGCCGGACCCGCATTTAAGCGTAGAACAGCGTAAGGGGTGTCTTTTCTACTCTTAACAGACCTTCCCACCTACCGGCAATATGTTCAGCAAGGCAGGTCGGGCTGCCGGTCGGATCTTTATTTTATACTATATTAGTAAGCAACTCGTTAGACTACCCCACTTCTGGTTTGTATTTATAAGAAACTATTATCGTTGTTGTGGCGGCAATTCAACTTTATCCTAAAACTCGAGTTTATAACTTGTTTTCGATGGTATAATATTTTTTATTTGCTATAAGCTAATTTTCTAAATGGTATCTGGTTGAACGAAATTGTACTAAAATATAAATTTTCTTTCAATTACCGAAAATATAATAGTCTGATATATTTTAATTAATTTTATTGTTAGATTATATTTTAATAAATGAAATACCTTACAATTAAATTTCTGCTAATTTCTATATATATATATTTTTTATTAATAAGTAAATAAAAAATTTATTTTCATTTGAAATAAATAAAAAGGTACAATTTTACCTTATACTACATTTACCTAATATTTACCTTATACTACAACTTACTAATATTATTATTGTTATAATTTACCCATATTTACCTTAAAAAATATTTAACCTTATGTAAAAATGTCTTCAGCTATGAATTGGTAACATTTATTAGGTACTAGGGATTAGGTGTTGCAAAATTGTTCCATTTAAACTTTTTGCTAACGGAAGTTCATTTTTTCGTAGTAGATAATTTTCATATGCCGAAGAAGATGTGCGAAAGAAAAATATGAAAGAATCATAAACATTTAAAATAATATGACCGCAAAACTTAATTGCAAAGATATTGTGGGCTTAGGATGTATTATTGAAATATTTATTCAACAGTGATCGACATTTGTCAGTTACCTTATAAAAAATGGATGTAAACACATAAGCATGTGGTAAATATGCCAACAAAAAGTAAATAAAGTATTTAAATACTAATTACATAAGAGATAATGACAAAAACCAATAATCCTATATAAACCAAAAATTTAATCGTAAGTTTCGATGAAAGTAATACATATTTAATGAAATTAATTAAAATTTCCTGCCTTTTTTACTGCATCTCCACTTCTGACAGCTCTAAAATTCCAATAATTTTTTCACTGAAATTTAAAAAATATTATTTGTCCTTGACCTAGAATATTGTTCTTCAGTTCAGAAAAAAATAAAATGAGTCAGTTTACTGAAAGAATGTTTTGGTTGTTAATTTCTTTGATGTACAATTTTCATATTACGTAATATTTGTGAGCTGAAAAGTGATACAAATTGATTTAATCAATGAATATTGAAGCATGTTTAACCAGATTTTTTTTTTAGTATTATATTTGTAGAATCTCGTCTGGTTTGACACAATTCTCCGCTCCTTCTGTTTTGCTTCTCACCATTCAACATAAAATATACTGTATTCTAATTTTGTTGTCCTTTACAGATTTTACCCTTTACGTTGTTTTAAGACTAAATTAAGTAACTAGGTTGATTTTTTGTCTAAATGCTGTGTTGCAACATTGTACAACGAACTTCCCGCTGTTATCCCATTTTTCGTACTAGTGCACTGGCAACAATATAAACGGATTAATGATTACTATTTTTTCCGTTCTTGTAGTTTTACTTGTTTATATTGTAAACAGATGATTATTCAATTACTCATTCAAATTTGCTAACAACACTATTACCCTTTTTAGGATTGTTCAGAAAAGACTCCCTGTTACGTTTGACATTTTCTTCAGTCACCCTCGGTCGTCTCGTACTCTTCCCTTTACACAGACATCAGGTCGTTCTATGTCATGGACGAATGTTATTGTCAATTGGTGGATTACAATTAAACTTTCTGCGGAACATACGTTCAACTGTATCTATAGACTCACATTTATAAAACTGCAAAACATAGAAACATTTTTGTACAAGAGTCGGCCATCTTTACTTGTGTCGCTCTAAAGCAGAAAAGTAGGAATCAATAAACAGCCTTGCATGCAACTAAAACTGTCCTTTCTTCTGTTTTATTCTATCCTAAAAGCCAATACTGTAAACCTCATTCAAGAAATATTATGGAAAATTAAATCTCTGATTTCCTTGTTCATGTACACTGTATTTTTGATAATGGAACATTTTTATTTTCTTTATTAGAGATTGTGCCAGTTTTACTTTTTTAATCATGCTTATAAAAATATTAATTTTTTTTTTTTAATATTACAAATATTTATTACAGATGTATGTAAATATATATATGTATGTGTGTGAGTGTAAAGGTGTAACGTTACAATGTTTAATTGTACGGTATTGTTATGTTAATTGCACACTCTCTTTGATGCTTTATAAATTGTCAACAGCCTTGAGCTTCATTTATATTGACTACAAGGGGATTATTAACTTTACTGTCAGTTCTATATTATATGCGGTTAGCGGTTAACATTCTATTTGCTAATATACGAAATGCATGATATCGTTTTACAGTTAGCTACTTGCTCTGGTTGGCACTTATAAAATGATACCGCATATCAGATACACCACCGTCTCTGTAATAAACACGATAACCTCTATATGTAATGTTAACAATACATAGAATAATTTAGTTAAGCGACTAAGGCCATATCAAGTGAGATATTAACGAATTGTATGGATTCACGATGATTTATAATAACTGTTATTTTTACTAAAATCTATTTATATTAGCTCTTATGTACTGATTACAATTAAAATATTAATCATTTTTATATAAACTAGATTATAATGTACACAATTTAAAATAGTTATACAGAAGTGCGAAAAGTACGTAACCCTGAATTCTTGATCTACTGAAATGAGAAATTGCCTTTAGGTCGATATTAGTGAGTGGGTGGATTGATAATGCATGGCCTTGTAGAAAAAAATATAATAAACAATAATCAAGTAATCTCTCCCTATTTTGTTTATCAGTGTCAGGTTTATTAAAAAAAATTATCATGCGTTTTTACAGTTTCAACGTGGATTTATTCTTGAGAGCTATTTTAAATCTTAATAGGTATTAAAGTGCCAGGAAGATTTTTTTGTAGATTTTTCTAAATAAAACGTATCGATTATGTCAGCAATCACGCATAGTCACTCGTTTTAGAGAAACAGGTAGTGAAAATAAACGAAAACAGTTTTAAATTACGAATCTTTAGAACGTGTTCGTGCATTTTTAGAAAAACGCCCTTAAAAGTCAATAAAACGGGTAATTTAGCAGATTCGAATACTGCAGTGTCCGCAAAACCACAAAGAAATTAAAAATTATGTTCATACCGTATTGCAGAATTGTGAGTAACCTATCACGGAAAAAACTCAGTTATTGCAAACGGTTCAGGGGTTTTGTTCGTAGCAATATTCGATTTTAGATAACAATTTCTTTTTTTATTTAGTCATGGTTTCATCTAATATTGATGTCCAGAAAACCCTCATGATATTCCACGAGATTACATTCAGAAAAATTCTGTTTGGTTTTGCAGTTTCTCGGAAGAGAAAATAGAAGGTCCAACATTTTTCACGAAGCAGTAACATTTTAATACTTGTATCAGTAGATATGAAATCATAGAGCTGTTAGAAGAAGATGAACGCTATTGCTTCTGTTGCAAGACTGTTGCAAGACTGCAGCGGTACATACAGCGAATATCACAACGTTGCTGTTACGTAAGTTCTTTGAGGAGAAGTCATTTCCTGTGTCTATGACCACCTAGGTTGCCAGATGTTTTTCACACGGATTTGTTTTTTTGGGGGAAGGTTATTTAAAAAAAAGGAACAACATTGACGTCAAAATATCCCAAATCAGCGATACAACCAAAAAAAGATGTCTACTAACATGAGGAAACCGTGTTGATGATTGCGTAGCTCCATATTGAGGATGTTTTAAATATTTACCATAACAAAATAATAAATATTGTAAATAATAAACTCTGCCGATTGCGTATAGAACATACGAGAGCTACTCACGGATATCTAATGTCAACAGTAAACGCACCAGTATGCATGCGATGCAACTGCCGCTTCACTGTGCGCCACATACTTGTGGAATGCATACGTTGTGCGGCCTTGCGTGATAAATCTAAATTGACCAGGAATGTTTGTCAAATCCTGGGCAATAATAAACAAATTTTGAATCAGGTGTTTATGTTTCTCGGGGGGCTAATATTTTACATACTTTTCAATGGTATTTTTAAATTTTTCACATTAGTTGTATGTATTGTGTCTTATCATTTCGGTTTAAGTTTTTTGTTTTATCTTTGTTTTTAAGTTTTTATTTTTGTTATTCAACTAGGTTTTGTATTTATATTTCA
This sequence comes from Lycorma delicatula, assembly GCF_047948215.1. NCBI lineage: Eukaryota > Metazoa > Arthropoda > Insecta > Hemiptera > Fulgoridae > Lycorma > Lycorma delicatula. The sequence goes on along the minus strand of NC_134457.1, from coordinate 32,873,291 downwards.
TGTTTTGTTTTCCGGGCGTTTGTATTTATTTTGTAATTGTGCATTTTTTAAAAAACATACATCGTGTTCGGCCGATGATAACGCCAAAGCGTTTTTCTCCCAGAAAAAAGGGAAAAAAATAAAATAACAAACTCTTGTACGTCATTATATTGTTGAATATTTGTTTATTTCTTAAAATTTAACATAGATTTTTTTTTGATAATTAGTTTTCATGTATTCTTTTTTCATGGGTTGCGTAATTTTTCTCTCAACCTGTCTATAAATAAGGCGTATTTAGCTTCTAATAACAGAAATCAGCTACAACCAAAAGATATATTTTTTAAGCATGGCAAGAATATTACTGCTTATTTTAGAGAGTGTTTAGAATGGATTGTTTCCTAGATAGAGTACATTAAATCCTTTCTTTGCACTATCTGTCTCATTTTTTTTTTTAAGTTATAGAAGATCACTAGTTATATATACCTAATGGATGCATGAGTAAACGGATAACAAATCACAACTGCTTTCTCTGAGAGTAAATGATATTTAATTATCCAGCCAATATAAGTGACTGCTTCGTGGTTTAAAAAGCTTTCACTTGTTAGGGAACAAGTGAAGTTGTCGCGGAGCTAAATATCATCTTCACATCCCTTGGGTTAACATACTTACTAAAAACTACATATGTGACTCAGTAAAGTAAGGAATTGGGAACTCTGCACTCTTCAGTTTGCTCTTGAAAATAGTTTCCTTAAAATCCTATAAAAATGTATGCAATATTAAAATTTCCATACTGTTAATATATTTTGGATAATAATAATAATAATAATACTAAAATGCAATGTTTTTCTATATAGTAATATATTTGTAGTGGTTTCGGGAGAGATTTGAGTCTCGTATTAGTAACAAACGTACATGATTGAGGGAAGTAGACATTAGAAATTGGGGATAATTATTTGGGAAATTGGGGTTTGCTTGGAAATCTATACAAATGAAAAATGTATGAAAACCATTATTTTACTACAAGTAACTCATTATTTTATTTGTTTATTTTTTGTAATGAAAGTATTTCAATTTATAAATATATTTTCGTAATTTAATAAAGAATATTATACAATAACTAAAATTAATTTTCACATAAAAAAATAATCCATTGAATAACTACCACGCATCAGTAACTCTAATAAATCTCTATAGAGGCCAATATCTGTATTAGTATTTTAATTTATTAGAATATACTTTTACGTTTTGTAATTCTGCCTCTCAAAATTTAACAATCGTATAACAAAAATAAAAAAATGAAAACTCAATTATCAGTTATTTTGTTGCCTTACATTTTACTGTACTGCTGTTTAATTCTCCTAATTGTTCCCATGCGTGCTGATTTTACTAATTGCCTTTGTGTATATAAAAAAAAACATTCAAAAAATGATAATACACAAATGCACAGGCACACCGTTTTATATCAATTCTTTTTTAAGGCTTCTGCTCTATACTTCCCTTGTAACTGCTGAAATAAATATTATTATTGAATTTTTAACTGACTTTTAGCAGAGTTTACCAGGATAGTTTTAATTGTTAAATCAATCTATCAGATAGATTATCTCAAGTCAAAATATAAAAATTGCTGCTAAATAAATGTTTAAAATATATATCTTTTATTCATCCTAACAGAGTAGACATCAGAAAAATAAACATTTTTCTCAAAAACAATATAAAGACTTTTTAACAATTTCAAAAATATTTTTCGCAAAATCTCTAGTTAATTTTCTTTTTTTTCTTTTTTAATATAGTAAGAAAATAAAAATATACGAAGATAAATTTGAATCTTTGAGGGGGAAGCCTTTTGAAATCATGAATTTTAGATAATGAAATCTTTTTAAATAATATCCATTTTTTCTTTAAGAACTAATGAAGGAATTGAAGTTTATATGGTTCTTTTCATTAAAATAATAATTTTTTATTAAAATAATAGAATTTCAAAATTATAAGATTTCATCGTTCAAAATTATAAGAAGTCTCTCTGAAGAACAGAATGTAGGTATTAATTTTAATGCTAAAAAAAAAAAAAAAAAAAATGAATTGCATTTTGTTGATTTTCATATTAATAGTTTGCAGTTTTTTTTCTCATTATAAAAGTATTTAGAAACATTTTTTTTCACTGTCTCTTGAGTATTGGATAAATGTTAAAAAATTCTTGAAAATGTCTGCATCAAATTAGTGATGATTTGAGTTTTAAATCGGTTATTTTTGCTGTTCTAGTAAAAAACACATTTAAGAGTAGTACTTTACGCAACGAACCTATAATGATAGCCATTAATGCACGAGTGCGAAGTAGGTTAAATCACTAGCCTTGGCAAGTATCATAAACTTCTCAAGAGCGTACATAATGGCCAATATAGAAAGCATACCGTATCTTTTCTACGGTTGAGAAAGTTAGAATTATTGATTTCATTCAATGATAAAATGCATTGTTTATGGAATAATTTTTTTATTTTTTCAAAAAATACATTACAATACATTTCTGTAGCAATAAGTTATTAGTCATAAGTTCTGCCTTTTCTTTAATATTGATCGTCGTAAAAGACAATTCTTCCTCAGAACCCGACATAATTAGCAAAAAGAAAAACACTGTAATATAAAAATTTGTTTACCTATTGGTGTACTTTCAAATTTATGTCTGCCTCTGCTCGCTAAATACTAAATCGGATTAAAATAAAAGTAAAACAACAGCACTAAACATACCCGCTTTTGATTGGTTAGTGGTTTGAAAGAGTAGGTTTCTGATTTGTTGAACACCTGTATCATAATGAAAATCTGTTTCATAATGACCCGCACTCTGATACAGATTTCAGTCGCGTAATTCAAACGTTATAATACAGCTGTAGAAAAAGTACGATTATTAAACGAAGAAATATTTTATTTTTTTATAACAGTTTATCAAAAAAATTTCATAAATCTAATTTTTTTATTAATACCAGGAAACATATCTTTATTATTGTTTAAAATTATTTTCTTAGAGACAAAATTTCAATAAAATGGCATTGATTCAAGAGCTTCCCGTTACAAATTTTTTACCTTAGAATATCCCGTAAAAAATATTTTCGAAACAAAATTTTAAATAATTATTTTAAATATTTTATCTAATTTAAAAAAAAAATTGGAGTAAAGTAATATTGCTGTAATACATCGCATTTTTAACTTATACGTTTACGATTTTGATCAGTTAAATTTATATAAAATAAAAAAAAAAACATCATTTAAAATAAATACACATTTATATAAATAAAATAAAAGCTTGATATCCCGAGAAAAAAATTCTGATAACCTTTAAGAAATTATACATGCTTCTTTACACAATTGAAAAAGAATTATTGCTTTGATCGTAATATTAAATAAATTAATAAAAATAAAAGTATTTGTTTATTATAAAATGAAGGTCAGAGAAAAATTATATTTTTCCTTTCACTCGGTGGTCTTATAATAGATTTAAAAAATATTATTATAAACAAAATGATATTAAATAAATTTAATAAATTTCGATATAAAAGAAATTAAAAACCATCAAAATACTTGTATACCAACATTAAATGAGTGCTTTAAATTACGGATATTTTTTCCCTGGAAAAATATATTTATAATATTGAGAATGGAAATTTCAAGTACTTTAAATATTTTCCTTCCTCTTAATTTTACACTTCAGTTGCTGGTCAACTGTTTAACGTTTTTTTGCATTCAACTTCTTCATTGCTTCATCAATATTTATATTATTTGCTGAATTGCAATAACAAACTCGAAAAGAACAATATTTATTTAATTAAAATGTGGTAGGTCATATTTTTTGTATGTAATACAAAAAAAATATATTCACGTTTTCCAATAAATATAAATAAGTTGCTAGTATTCTCATCTTTTTAAATTTGTAAAAGAATATTTTTGGAGATTACTTCATCCTCTGTAACTCTATTCCAAAGTAATGAATTTAAAAATTATACCGATTCAAATTTATTCCAATAATAATTTTACAAATAGATAAAGTTCTATTCTCTGAAATACCTAGAGCAACATAAAAGCTCAGTGCTAAAGGTAATAATGCACAAATGAGTTTTAAAATATAGCCTTTTCTAAATATAATTAACCTAAAGTTTGTTCATCGAGTCTAGTTCATATCAATATTCGTTATTAAGGCCGTGTGTATTATATCTATTATAATCATAAAATAAATACAAAATGTATAATAAAATTAATTACATATTACCTCTGGAAACTTTCTACATGAGAAGTAAGATTATTTTTTTAAACAATTTTTAGGTATGTATTAACTGCCTAAGGTGGATTTATTGACTTCAGTGATATTAAATAATAAATGAATTTTTTAATAAATCATATAGGAATAAAAATATTAATATGTGTATAAATACAGAATATATCACGAATTTCTCCCAGCAGTTTCATAACCTATTCTACTCACAAAAATAATGGAAAAATTCTTATCAACATGTGACCTAAAACGCTTTGTTTGAGAGTTAACGGTTAGTGAAAGATTTCGCCCGGATTTTGGCTATCCCGGTAAAATGAGGTCGTACTGAAATTTTTAGAACGTTAATTAATGGGCAGAATTAATTATTACTTATGGTTTTTAAACTGAAAAATCGAACAAAATAAGTCCAATAACCGTATTTTCAGTAGCTTTTGAGAGATGGGTGAAAACCAAAAATTGGGATAAAAATCCCTATTTTTTATGTTTGACATACAGTTACTTTCTTAAATAGGTTTTGAACACATAAGACTTTTAAACAGCTTGTAGAAAGTTTAATTCTGAAAAAAAGATAATTTGAATAAAAGAAAAATTCGAATTTTATTTAGAAACAGTACTAACGAATTCAATTGACAAATTACAGCAGTACTAACGAATTTTCATTTATCAGAAAAGTATTATTTAATATCAACAAAAAAAAAAAATATTTTTTGGTGATGTGAAAAATCTGTAAAAACAAAATTTACTATTAAAAATTGCTGTTAACATTTTAATTTAAAAATTAGAAGTAGCACAACAATTGTAAAATAAAAATAATTCAATAAAAATTACTTGGATTACAATTTTATTTTATAAACGACTGACGTAAAAATTTAATTTGAAAAATTATTATTCCAAAGTTGGAAATAAAATAACACCTGATCAAAAATTCGCAACACTGTATAAGTGTTAAAATCATTGTGTAATGTATATTAAGTATATAGAGTACTGTGAGCTGTGCTGTCGTAAGCGAAAGTTTTTTATGAATTTTATTTTGAACGTGATCGGTTTGCCATTGAAGTAATGACGCACTTATATACCACAGAGGAATACGCTTGTGGTTTAATTTTGGATGTATGTGTAATGATAATGCTACAGCTGCTGCAGTAAAATGTGAAATACGTTTTCTAAATTGCAGGATTTCAGATCTCAAAACAATTAGCGCGAATTTTTGCAATTTTCGGGAACCAGGTTCACTGCGTAGTATTTATATCAGTTTCGAACGATCTGTCCAACACGACGCTATTATTGATGAAATTATTATCGATGCAGTTCAGCGCAGTGCAGGCGTCAGTACACGATGTCTTTCTATGCGGATCGGAGTTTCGCATTTGATTGTTTGGAGTAAACTTAAAACAAGTTTTATCATTATAACAAACAGCCAGTTGAAAATCTACATGAAGGAGGCGGTCCGCTTCGCTTAGGGTTCTGAACTGGTGGTACACAAATCGACAACTCTACAAGTATGTATGTTTTGTTCACCGACGAGGTAAATTTCACTCTAGATCGCGAAAATATACGTAATAAGCATACATGGGCAGAAGTAAATCCTCATGAAACGATGGAAGGCAATTTTCAGCACCAATTTAGTGTTAATTGGTGCTTCTTTACTATCAGCTGTTTGGACCGTCCGTATTACTTGGCCACTTAAATGCTGAGATGTTTTCTTCAAGAAGAATTGCTGCAGCTGCTTGATGATGTTACTCTAGCGCTGAGGGGCAAACTATCCTTCCAGCTTGATGGCAGTGCGTCCCCACTTCTCTTTTTTCATTTCCATTCGCTTAAATCATCATTTCGTTGAGAAATGGATCGGTTGTGTAGGTCCATGTACCTTGCCACCAAGATCGTCTGATCTTAATACCTTTAGATTTTTGTGTCTGGGGATGGTAACCATCCCCAGACATAAAAAAGGGTGTTCGAAGACAAGAAAGAATCATATCTCCCTTAGTCGGCACAGTATTGAATCTGTTTAAAGTGGTCCTCTAAACATTAACTAAAACCTTTTTTTGAAACAATTTTTGATATGACCAACCCTTTCTGCAAAATGTTGCTGGAATTGTAAGAAAATGGGCCTTGTCGTAAATATTGTATACAAATCGTTTTCCATTACTTTCACGAGTAGAATAAGTTACGAAAGTACCGGGAGAATTTTGTGAAACACTCTGTATATTTGTTTTCATTTTCTTCTCCAATTGAATAAATAATTAATATTCAAGTAAAAATATAGTACGTATAAAACTTTTAAAATCCTAAAATCCTTTTTAACAGTCTCTGCTGTTAGGTAGATTTCATAAAAAAGCTGCCTACTGTAAATGGGTACCATGATTCGACTTCCGGAAAATTTCGAGATATCTTCGCGTTTCACATTCCCCAGACCCCAAAACTACCGTCACCTTAAGTTTATATATATATATATATATATACCTCGTATATATTTCACTTTCTTGTAGACATCATAACTGATGGAATTTTACGCCATCACTTTCAAATTGTTCCTTAAAAATAACTCGTTCCAAAATCGGACCATGCGAGTGGAAATACGGCGGCCTTTTCGATAAAACAAAATATCTTTATAACTTTCTTATTATGTAAAATATTGAATTCGTTTAAGGTTCCTACTATTTTTTTGGATACGAGCCTAAAACCTATCTAAGTAAAGTTTTTTGATATCATCAACCATTGGCCCAGGGGGTTAAAAAAATGGGGTTTCGAAGACAAAAAAGAATCATACCTCTTTTAATCGGCCCAATATCGAATCAGTTTAAAGTGATCGTTAGTTCTCTAAACATTACCTAAAACCTTTGAAACAATTTACGATATGACTAACCCTTACGGCAAAATGTTGCTATATGTAAGAAGATAGGACTTGTCGTATGCTAAACATGGGAAACTTTTTTCACATGCAACCATTGTCGTATTGTGTAAAGTTGTATTTTTTCTTAACTTTAAGGTGGAAACCTTTTCTGTATCCCCTAATTAGCACTGGTGAAATCTACCTCCGCTCTCCGGCTTGCCGAAAGGGATTTTTTATTAACCAATTTGAACCAATGAAGTGTCATTTTTTTCACAGTAAGAATTATTTTTTTTTATGATATCGCTACATAAGTTTGAAGCGCATACGTGGGATATGAAAATCAATTTTGTAGCGTATGTAAAATGCCACGCCTGACCAGGATTCGAACCCGGGACCTCCGGATTAAAGGTCAAGATGTTATCACTCCGCCACGGAGATGGGCATTATTATCTCTTAATAAATTCGATAAAACTAATTTCCACAAAACTATTAATTATTAATAAAAATATTTAATGGATACCGTTTTGGAGTTTTCAAAGGTAAAATTACCAACGTTATTTATTTTGGAGATGTTGAACACAAATATAAAAAAATTTCATTCAGAACCTCAACCTGTTCTTAATATATACATTTTTATTGAAAAATCACGAGAAGGAAAATGACACGACCTAAGGCATTTTTCCACTTGAACTTTTTTGTATCATCAATTCCTTATGTTTGGCTAATACCTCCAGGGATATGGATATATTATTTTCGCAATAAGTCTGATTTGTGAAAATTAAGTTTTTATAGACCACATGATGATTCCCTAAAAGTTTAAAAAACAAACTACTTCTATGCTAAGTAATACATTACTACGTATTCAATCGTTCTATGTAAATAACTGAAAAAGTGAATGCCAAAACCGTTTTCAATACTTCAAAAGACGATTGAAAATGTTTTTTTGTGTATATATCTTTGCATTGCACGTTGCATCTTTGTTTTTAAATCGAACAAACAAATTGATGTTAAAATAAAAACAAATGACTACCACCGAATTCTTATTTTTCTTTCACAAACCTCTTTCGAGATGGTTTAAATGAACATACTCCACTTTTATTTATGTGTATCAGCATCTCATCCTTACACACTCTCCTTCCTTCTATAATTTTTTGTGATCCTTACATGAAGAATTTCCACGTTGGATATACTTCAATCATGAAATTACTTCTTCTTTGTTGTCTTCATCTAATCCTTTTCTATCCTATTCTTCTCAATATGTTACCATATATCATTTTGTGTGTGCAGTTTCACATTCTCTAAATATTTCACAATTATATCTCAAAATTATATACCTCCTTCTTTCTAATAACTCCCAATTTTCTTTTCGAACATACGTAGATGAATTGGCAAACTCCATTCCCCGTTCAATTGATATTTTTATTGTTGTGTGTTTCCCTTCACCTTTACTAAATTTTTTCCTACTTAGATATTTTGCTTCTTACGTCTTCAGTACAGTTTCACTTCAATTTAGCAAACTTCTCAAACGATTAATTAAGTTTATTAACAACTTATTAATATTTAATTTGGCGCCAAAGTATAAAAAATCAATATTTAGAAATCAATTAACGGTTTTTTTTTTTTTTTAATTTTTAGGCACTTTTTAATTAAATTAATGAGTGTATGGTGGATTTTGCCATTCCCAAGTTTTAGCGAATGAAATAAACACGTTCATAGCAGACATCAAGCTGATGAACGTGTCTCCGTATAAAAATAAGAAAAGGAATGCAGAGAAATTACTTCACAGTGCGGGAAATAAGAATTCTTGAATGTAGGAGTACATAATATTTAGCTTTGTTAAGTTTCTTCCAGAAAGAAACTCGCAAAAAAATTTGTATATCTGAATGAGATCATATTGTATATCATTACTCTCTGAGAACCATATTACAATAATGACTTCAAATCGTCTGTAAAAAGAATACCATTCTTTTAGTTTAAAGACTTTAAACTTAAAGAATACCACTGAAACAGTGTTTATGATGAAACATAAGGCTTCAAAATATATTATAAAAAAAACAAATATGAACAATAATATTAACCGAATTGAAAATCTACTGTTTTTCAGTCGGTATTTCTTTTTTAGAAAACACAATTAATAATTTATTTTAGTTAATTGTAGAAAAATTCTGTAAACCAACACATAATTAATTATAAAAGTAATAAGCTGACAACACAGTTGTAGGACTTTCCCGTCACGCGGCTAAAGCCGCTTTCCAGGAAAGTCGCGCAAATGTAGGTTGTATTTGATGCACGGCTTACATATACATACACAGTCAATTTATTTTAAAATATTTATCATTTAATATAAATATAATAGTTTTTCGTTTTTTTTAATTCAATTATCCTAACTAAAGCGCGCGCGCGTACCTTATTTAATTCGCGCGGGTGTGGCGGATTAAGGGGCGAGAGTCATCACTAACTAAACTAATGTAACTTTACAACTTACATAGAATAAATTTCGCTTGCCCGGTCGGCAGGCAGTTGTAGCCGTTACGCTTAATGCACCACGTTTCGAGTGAACCGGGTGATCGAGTTTGAGAGCTAACTAGAGGGATTTACTTATTTTACACTTTAAATGTTATTAATTTATTTAATTCTACCGCTCACATGTGACGTTACAACATAGACGACTCTATACCTGTACGTCGTACTACACTAGCGCTCCTTATGGTGTCAAGGAGAGTACTATTGATGCAGTATGCCCACTTATCTACTAGTTTAGAGCATTGTTTGGAGTAAGGGTGCGATTTCACAAAAACATTTTCTTGTTGCAAATATTGTTATTTTTTAGTTGTTAACAACTGAACAAATAAGACCTTAATTAAGCGAAATCTCGAGATGCTGAGGGTGATGTTGCTCTATCGCGTGACCCCGTTGACCTTTTAAGTTGAACATTTAATGACATAATGCCCCATATACAGAAGTAATCTGATCAAGTTTGGTCAAAATCAGTCCAGTAGTTCTAGAGATATAAGGTGATTTAGAGAGCGACAACGAACACACACACGTACATACCAACATCCCGACGGACATCCTGAAAATTTCCACCGGTTTTTTTGTGTTTCTTAGGTGTCAAAACATCAAGATCTGGTGAAAACTGCAATTCCCAAATTGGATCACAATACGTTTTCTTAAATTTGCTATACTTTTTCTTCTAGAGCTATAGCTTTGCTACAGCACTAGACGGGAAAGTAAAAATGATAAATTATTTTAAAATAAATTTTTTTTGAATAATTGAACATTTTTGTGGATAATTATTTTCATATTGGTAATGGAAGGTGTAAAAAAAAATACTGTTGAGTTTTTAAGACTGCTTGTTATGAATGGAATTAACAGATATTGATTTTACATCAGCAACAAAAATTGAACTTGTTTGAATAAAGTGCCAATCAGTTGAAAAAAAAAAAAATACCATAAAAATTAGAATAAAAAAAATGAATATTGCCTATCTTTCGAAGAATATTTACAACAAAAAATTCTTTTCATATAACTTTAAATTAGTCATCCTACAAGAAGCTCTGTATGGTACAGAATTTTTTCAGCGCTTATCAGAACAAAAAAATAAATAAAAGGAGAGAAAAGAATTCTAAGAAAAAAAGCTGGAAAAGTATGACTTGACCAACGTAGCCGGGATACAATACCTTGCATAGCTTTCTCATAGGATTAAAAACTATTAAATTTTTACAATTCAAACATAAGGAGTCAGAGTCATATAAAAAAGAAAAACAAATTAAAATTATTGAAAAAATAAAGATTAAAACATTTATGAAATTAATGAAAAAAAAATTGCTCCTCATTTTGGATCTAAAATATAATATAAAGGTTCCAAAGTTACTTTATATTTTAACTTTATTAGGTTCTTTGATGAAGAAAAATACAAAAAAAAAATTAATAATAAAAAAATAATAAAAATTAAAAAAAGCTAAAAAAAAAACAGCATATATATTTTTTTAGAGGTGGGAAAAAACATTTTACGAAAACTTTTCTAAAAACATGCTAACATAGGTTAAAAATCATAGCAAACAAATTTGCATAAGAATAGTTTTCTCTAAATCAAACACCCCTCTCCTTCAATAGAAGCTTAAATAAGAAAAAGAATATCTTTGAAAAAACTTTTCTACATCTACAAAAAAAATGTAGACATTTCTTGATAGCTGTATATATGATGTATAAAATTAAAAAAAATTTTTGAGAAATATTTAAACGGATGAGATATAAAACATAAAAAACGTAAATTTCAATTTTAAGAGATGGGGATTGAATTTTGAAGAAGAAAATAAGATTTTTTGAACATGTATAAAAATATTTGAGCCAAGTTTGAAGAAAATTGGTTCAGTCAACCTAGAGATAAATTGCCAAAAGTATTGCGACACGCATACGTATATATATATATATATATATATATATATATACAATAAAAAATGTCTTTTTTTTATCTAGATGAACTAGTTGGGTTCTGAAACCTTAATGATTTGCACAAAAAAAAAACGATATCCCTTTTTTGACAAGATCACCATAATTTCCTCTTTAATGTAGATTTTCTAGTTATATTCGCGGGAAAGTAATATACGGTCCAAAATATGAATATAGAATTTACAAAAAAAAATGATAAGAATTTATAAAGAAATAAAAAAATTTAGATTTTATGGGCAATTACGTAGAATAAACAATAGATGATAAAACAATTACAATTTTAGGAAAACAGAAACACAAAAAACACATGATTTAAAAAAAATATAAAAAGATTTAAAAATATTAAACTTCTCTAAAGATTTGATTGAAGACAGAGATAAGTTTAAAGTATTGATACAAGAATCTAAGTTTCCAGAGAGAAAAAAGTACACGGACACGAATAAATGGAAGGGCGAACGGGAACAGTTGAGGGAAAGAATGATTATCTGTTTGGAAAAGAAAAAGGAATTCAAACTATGTAAACGCGATTCTCAGTGATCAGAACGAAAAAATATCAATCATGTTCTCAAATTCTTTTTCTGTGTACTTTTTTTGAGTATATATGGATACTATTTGTAAAAAATAACCAGAATAGAAGGCAAATTGAAACAAGAAATCAACTTCCTATATGTTTCTCTTCGTTTATGATAAAAAGTTTCTATGATTGATTGTAACTGGCTGTTGTTATTTTTTCATCATTTAACTTTTTACTTATTTAGAAATATAATAGGACTTTATTTATTCAAAATTCAATCTGTAATTGCTTAAATCCAATAATTTGGTATATTTCATTAATTTAACGGAAAAATGTATATATATATATATATATATATATATATATTGTATTTGTGTGGGTATGCATATGTGTATGTACTTGTACTACATAACAATGAAATAGGTAGGTTTATTAAATTTATTATTTTGATCTTTCTGAGATTGAAAAAAGTTTAAAATTACTGACAATTTATAACTTAACTAATGAAAATTAAACTGTTTTGTATGAAATGATAATCTTAACTAAACGATGTTGCTTTAATTACCTAACTAAATACATGTTTGTGCTGTTGTAATGCTACACGATATTTAATGTTATTAGCTCATACCAGATGAGACTTCTGAAAGCGATATTATCAAGTAATTTACATAATTTATAAGGATTATGTTACTATATATATAATTAGATGATCTAACATGAATCCCTTCTCTAATGGAATGCATAGCTGTAAAGGAACATTCCGATAAATGAAACTATTTATTTACGTGTATCTTATCCATAAAACGTGGAAATTAATTTAAAAATATTGATTGGAGAATAAAATAATTTTTGCCAGTAAAAAGAAAGTTTTGTTTTAGTACTGAATTTAAAAAAAATTAGATTGTTATATGTGCAGTTTAGAATGATTTTATATCATCAGTGCTACAATTCAAATGATTTTCAATTCGTGTTTGAATTTTATTATCTTATAATTTTTAACAACATATTTCAAAATATGTTACAAACAAAAAATGTAATGTACAAATATGTTGTTACTTGTTACTTTAATATAATTCCACATTATATAATATAAATAAAAATATTTTAACAAAGATTAGAAAATAACAGTTTTTTTTTGTGGATGATTAAAGAGTCCACTATTAGTGTTAAGGTTAAAAAAACCGCTTATATTTTAATAAGTAATTTTTACTACTACGTAATCAGAATATTTTTTAAAGACGGTATCCACAAACTACGATTATTAATATACAATTATAACAGTTATATTTTACAAGTAATTATTCCATTAATTTTCGTCCGTCTCTGCTAAAGTTATCGGACAGATATCCTCACTTGAAAACACAAACAGGTTTTATCCATTATGTTTCAGAATTAAGAGAAAGTTTCTGCCCACCAGCACAAGTAGAACATCTTTTTCCACCATTATGCCCTCTAAACTATTATAATCCTGTGAAGATACATTTGAAGTACAGAAGCTGGAAATCAGGAAGTTAGACCTTAATCTCATTGTCCGGCAGAAGATTTCCATGGAATATGCGGAAACACTGTACCTCAAAAATGAGTAGCTATGGGTATACACTGATTGTTCATGTCCTGATTGCTCGATTATTGGTGCCGGCGTGTAGTGTAGCCTTTTCTAGTTTTACCATTCAACTGAGAAATACCATTTAAACTTATATTAATGTTTAATTCCATCTTCATTTTTAGAGATTTCTGAACATCCTGATTACTTTGTGCTTCTAAATAGTTTCTCTAATTTTAACAAACGTAAGACACGTTTTTTTTTTATATATATAAAATTTATATTTTATTTAATTATTTTTTATTTATAGCATTCTTTATTCAATATTATCTTTCCAAATAGATGTTATATAAATAAACAATTTGCATACCATTGTTGGATTCGGCATCAAATCACTAGAATGGACTTGAAAGGTTGATAAAAGTAAATTAACAACCCTTTTTTAAAGCAAATGATGAAAAAGTAAAAATTCTATGTTAGACTAGGGTTGAACTATAATCGTGTAAATATAATTAAGCTTCATATGAACAATAATCAAAGGCTTCCTAACTCGTAAGACACAGTGATGCGGGTAACAAACTCGTATGTGTGAATATAAATAAAAAATTAATGATAGGCTTGTTGTTAATAAAACTATTAAAATCCAGAATAAAAAAAATATTAAAACTACTGAAATCTAAGCTTGTTGTTTGCTATATTATTGTAGATGAACATTTGTTTAACAAATCTAATTATTTTTCGTTATTTATTAAAGAAATTTTGATAAACAGAGCTTATTTAAAATGTTTAATATTAGTAAAATATTAAAAATGGATAAAGTTAGATTTTATCACTCAAGACATCTACAATAAGAAGAATTTTTCCAAGATCACGAAGTTAATACATTACACAACTATAGTAAAACTAGTAATCCTATACTGCACTGAAAGATTACATCTAACCAACTTCAAAAATTGCACAAGATCGGAAGAAGCTTATTAAGTTACAGAGGAAAGTTACAGACTGAATTCTAACAAGATCTACTAAAGTTAAGAAGATCTAGAAACAACGATGAGGAAAAGTAGGTTAAATTTCTTGGAACATATAATCAGGATTGAACCAAACAGATTAAATAAACAAATCGTTGACAAACTGTCGAATACGGAAAGCAAGTCATATTACCTGAAAAAGTTGGAAGATAACCTACAAATGATAGGCTTGAAAGAAGTAGAACTAGAACTTTTGAGACTGAGTTAACTTCCGAAGAATAATTTACGATACAAAAGTTCGTCTTTTGGTAAAAAAATATGGACAGAAAGAAAATGAACAGATGAGCAAAAACGAAGCCATTCCGAGAAAAGAAGAAATGTATAAAAGAGAAATGGAGTGATAATTGCGTGGTACGAAGTCAGCCTTTTCGTTTAAAGAAAAATGTTAAATATATTTTTTTAAAAACAGGTTGTTTTTTTAAATATATTTAAAAAAAAAGCAGGGTGCTTGCGAGTGTTTACAGATGCTATATATTAATTTTAAAAAAGTACCCTAATTCTGTGTAATTTAGATACTGAATGACTTACAAATATTCGACAACTGAAGTTGTTCTCTTTATGGTCGGTTTTGCAATGCAACGACTGATACATAGTTATTAAAATATCAGAAATATAAAATTTGTCGTTGACATTGATATATTTACTATTTATTTTTAGGTGGATTTTAATATGAATTATTCGGATATATGTACACATTATATGATATGAAATGGTACACGTCTGATGGTGCACATGCATTACACAATACATTACATAATATTTTATTTATATACTACAAAATGAAAGAATTTATAATTTCTTTTACTAGAATATTTTATAGAAAATCTATGATTTTTATATATAAAATTTTATATATTGTATTAACTTCACATTATATTTTCTGCGTCACAGATATAAACTTGTACCTTAGTAAAATATTAACTACAAATAAAACATTGAATACCCTATAAATGCACCTTTGATCAGAAAAATATCGAATAAGACTGCATTTCTGATTCCAAGTATCTACGCTGGTATAGTAAAATAAAAAATTGTTTTTTTTTCTACCAAATGAAAATAACATTTATAAATTATGAACAATTACAAATTCTTTGTGTTTTCTATATTCTGGAACGTCAGTATACTTAAGAAAAGATATGTTTCTATCACAAAAAAAAATTAATAATCTTATATTGTAAAATGGTAAGAAAAATAATGAAAACACGAAAATTGCAATAGCTCGAGACCTAATTGATCTAATGGGACGGACAATGGCTTATAAAATACTCGGAGAATTAATTCATACCTAATGAGGCATCGCCCAAAATTTTTTCTCTACTCTGATTCAAATTAAGAGTGAACATTGATTTTCCTATTTTATAACATTGTAAGAAATATGCTGAAATGCTGGCCGCGAAGCCCTTTAGTATACTTATAAAGTGTTTATTTTCTAAAGATAAATTACATCTGTCAAATAATTTTTTCTTCTCTTTTTCTGGAAGAATTTTTAAAATGTTATATTTTAGAATTTATTAATGAAAGTTCCTGAACGTATGTTTTTAAACTGGGGAATTTAAAATTTAATTTCGAAATTGTTTCTTTTGAAATTAATTAATTCACTTTCAGACGTGTCACAAGTTACTCACCCACTCTTTCTGTTCGATATGCATAATTTAGATAACTTTTCTATCAAATAACAATTATATTCTTTTATGCTGACGATAATGCTATTTCATCTTATTCAGGAGATTCCCATGATGTCATCTTAGATTTACAAAATCATATTAATATATAGAGTAAAATTTCCTTACTCGCGGGAGTTAGAGAATGTAAAAATGGCGCGAATACAGATAACCGCGGTTTTAGAACGGAACAAATACTTATTTAAGGAAGAATGCTGAGGGTCTAAGTAAAATGAAAAAAAATCATGCATACTTACTTAGGACGATGTTATTGATAAAATACAGATGACAACATTAATGACCATTGGTTTAATAGACTATATAGAATCTATATAATTTTTGTGAAAATTATTTTGTGTACTAACAGTATATTTTCTAATTTACTTGTAAGCATTTACCGAACTGTTAGAATTAAAAACTCACTACAGTATGTACTATATTAGAAAACTGTATTACATGTTCAAATCTTACTCTGTAATCGCCTTAAAAAGTCAAGAAAACAGCACTACAGTACTACGTACACTAAAAGTAAAATTAATGTGACGGAAATTTATAAAACTAACCTACACTATTTTGGGTTTCATTTACAAAAAATTGTAATTTTTCCTTATCTCGTTCTTGTTTTTAAATCCGTCTGAATTTCTGTGTATTCTCGCATGGCATCTTCAATTTTGCGCTTAATGATTAAGCTTCTATTTAAAGATCAGCAACAATAAAACTGGATAAGATCCATGGGATACTTTAATGCCTTCGGTAAACGTTTTGACATTAACTGTTTTCCAGGGATCGTATCTTCCACCTCTTCACGTTCACACTCCACCTGCGTCATTAAATCTTTTAATATTTTTATGTTTTTATATCACTACGTAATGTTATGTACACGAATACAGAAAATATCAGCCAGGAATATAGAAAAGACGTCGCAAAATAGTGCACCGCGAATATGGGAAGCGCAAATAAAGAGATTTCACTGTATTAAATATTGATTCACAAACTGGGATACGTAAATTAACATTAAAATTTAAATGGAATTTATTCAAAAATTTTACTGATTTTTATCTATAATACCAAAAGAAATTGCCTTACCTCAAATTAATAGAAAAAATTATTTTGAGCTGTCCATCGATAAACGACTGACTTTTAATCAATAAGATATTACACGTAGAAGTTTAGTGATAAAACTTAAAATCTACATTTATTCTTAATTTCTGAGTCCTCAAAACTCCTACTTTATCAAAAATTCTTCATGTATAAATATTTTTTAAAACCAATTTGGATAAATACGAGTAGAGCCAAATCTTTTGATATTCAAATAATCTTATTTAATGTAATTGTTTTTAATCACAGCTATTACTGTAAATAATAGCTGTGATTAAACCTATGTAGCTGTATTCAACCTATGTACACGATAAATGGAATATTATACTCAGATTCATGTAATTTGTGATGACGAATTTTAGCGTATTTACCTATATTTTAAGGATAAACTAAAACCGTAACAATTATTTCGATATTCGTTAGGGATTCCAACTCTATACAAAAATAGGTGAAACGCCATTGGAGAAGTGCTGTACAACATGCATTCGTACATGTTATGTAATTAACCTTTATCCTCATTGGAATACAATCTACAGGAAGTGTTTTCCTCGAATAAATTTGAAGCTATACACATATTTCTTATTTATGTTGGTTTTTTATATTGATTTTGAAAGTTCTCCAATACTATTTTTTCTCTTTCTAAATAAGTAAGTTTTCAATTGACATCATGTTTCTTTTTTTTAGGTTGATGAGTATTTCTTAGAAAACTTTAAACTTACAGAATTATTTATCTAGATTACCTGATAAAAAAAATTCTTCATTTATTTATCCCTTGAATTTAAAAACTAAATCTATAAAACGTATAATCAATAGGAAAGTACGGATAGATGATCCGCAGCGGATTTTTTAAATATGCTGGTAAAAGTTTTAAAAATAGATATTTGAAATTTATTAATATCTGTTGGATTGAAAAAAAATTCCAAAATATTGGCAAGTAAAGATAAATGCATTGTTTAAACTATAGAGAGATTATTTATTTGGTTGAATAGTGGTGGTAAAATCTACTCTACAATAGAAATAACACGGTGCAAAAAAATTGTCGATGTTATACGTCATGATTTGGAATATAATGGTAGAATAGTTAGTTAGTGTATTAACTCTCTTTTTACTCTAAAAGTTGTGAAACATAGTGAATAGAACATCAAAATACATGTTGCTTTTGTTGAGAAATTTTATGGAAAATTCTGGAGAGAAGACCATTCCATTTATTAAGTGTATTTAAAAATGTTTACAGTTTAAAAGTCTTTACATTTAAAAAGGGAAAGATGCAGAGTGGAAATGGTTAAATAGTTTAAGCATACATCAGGGATTTAGGGTAAGGCTGTAACTTTTCTTTTCCATTCTAAAAGAATGGAAAAATTTAGTTTATAAGGTTATAAACTAAGGAAATAATATTTCATTAATTGTTTAAGCTTATGGAGATCACTTTGTTATCATCCAACATTTATTAAGTGTATTTGAGAAATAGTTTTATCAACTCCAGAATCTAAGGTAAATCCAGTTTAAAAATAGCGGCTATGGATTTTATCGGAAAAAATTTAACTGTATTCAAAATTTTATATAAGATAAACAGTTTTAATAACTTAGGCTATGAAATTTGCTTAGATAGGGAAGCGAGTTTAGTTAAAAGATAAGTAAATTCAACAATACTTGCAGAAGAAATTAAAGGATTCTACAAGGTAAACCATCACATAAATCCACTTAAAATTATATAAGATGATGGCTGTACCTACATTACCATAAAACAGTGAGTTGTGGGTTATAAACGAAAAGGAAGAGCAACAAATAGAAACAGCAGAAATGCGGTTCATGAGAAAAATTAATTAAAGGATGTTCCTGGATGGACAGGGTTAAAAATGAGAATATTCAGAATTAACTACGGATCACAACCACCACTGATATTTGAATTCGTTATCGTAAAAGATGGTTAGAATAGTTGAAGAGAATGGATAGTGGACGACCAGTGAATGCATGGAAATATCTACCCAAAGAAATGAAAGAACCAGTAAGACCACGTAGAGATGGAAATAAGTTTTGATGTCGGGACAGATTTCAGATGGAACCAATACTTGAGGCGAAGAAGTACAATTAATAATTCGTATCTGTTTAAAATGGAATCAAAATGATGGTAAGCAATTTTTGTGCGCGCTTGCGCGTGTGCGCTCGTATTTTGTAAATTTTACTATTTTTGTGAAAGTATCTTATAAATTACTTTCATTAATTTTTTTTTTTCAGAACTGGGGATTGCAGATTAAGTTTGTACAGGAAAGCGATGAGGGAATGTATGAATGCCAAGTAACGACACATCCTCCAGCCAGTATATTTGTTGAACTAAAAGTCATAGGTAAGTTTCATTAATTCTGCTATATAGACTCATATTTATTTAAATGTGTTCAAATGTTTATAATTTATGTAAATGTTTATTTAACTTTTACTGAACAAAAATTGTATTAGTTCAAATATTATTGTTAATTATGGAATTTATTTATACGTATATTTCTGGGATTTATTTATTTTCGGTTATTTAATTATTTTTAAATCAGGTAATTTGACGTAATATTTGATAATACGAACTAGATTCACATGTATTTTTTTTTAATTTTTGTTTATTTATTTTATTCTGAACTGCTATTTAAAAATAGAATAATTTATATTATTTAATTTATAATTATATCTGTAATTTTTACCTTTACGTACTACTTTTTCTATGTAGGAAATAAGATAACAGTACTTTATAACTTTCTAAAAATAGCAATAATAAAATAAATAAACTGCAGTAATATTAAAAGAATGAATATCATTTATGTATGAAAGATATGGCAATCATATCCTTTAAGGACGCAATGTCCTTAAAGTGAAAATAAGAGAATCCATTTACGTGCGTTTATGTATTCCAGATAAACTATTAATTGAATGGATTGGGAATACAGAATTAAAAAGTACTGCACAAATTTAAAAGCATGTAAAAATTTATTGAGATAACTTACAGATTCGGTTGAGGTCTCATTTCATAGAAAAACACACCAAGTTTATCACCCAACAATCACTTTGGCTCGATATGGCTTCCATTTGTAATGCGACATACGTCCCACCTGAAACCGACTTCATTCAACATTGTAACCAGAAAATCGGGCGTTACCTCTACAGCTGCAGCATTAATTCGAAGTCTTAGCTCAATAAGATCAGCAGGCAAATGTGTTGATACATTGTAATTTGCTCCCCAGGAAAATCTGATGAGCGAGGTGGCCATGCAATTGAACCTTTACGATCAATCCATCGACCCGGGAATCGATTATCAAGAAAATCTCGGACGTCTAGGAGGTAGTGAGATGGTGCCCCATCTTGCTGATAATAATGGCGTCCATCTTGGTCATCATCGTCTAACTGAAGAATTAGAAAATTTTGGAGCATGCCCAGATAAACGATACCATTTACGATTGCCTGCTGGAAGGAAAACGGACCGTAGTGTTAGTTTTCATAAAGCACAAAAAACTTGTCTCGACGAAGGTTTAATGCGAAGAATAAATTGTAGGCCTACTAGGAGGGTCCCCACCGTACTCTCTATGAAAACTATGTTGAACTACAATTGCTGACTGCAAATCGTGAAACCAAAATACATAGCGAGCACGTTCTGCACCAGTAAATGCCTCCAGTTTTAACAGAACTGATGACAGATTTCGGTACTAATGAACTGCTTGGGTCAAATTTGATGTTATGCTATGAAATGAGACCTCAGAATCTTTAAGTTATCTACATAAACGTTTATATAGTAAGTTGAGAAGTCTTTTTTGAATCAGCCGGTGCTTTCCAGTTGCTAAGTACACAGGCAAAACACTATTGATCTGATTTCAGAGCAATATGTTTACATATTATTCTTATATATATTGTATTATAAAGTCAGAAGAAACTTAATAATATTAAACTAAAAATAATAATTATAAACAAAAATACTTGAATTATCTTAATTGAAGTTATAAGCAAGAAAATAAGATCAATTTTGGCATGGCCGTATAAAGCTAATGATAGTAATATAAACAAAATTCCGACTTTTCAATTATAAGCACAACTACAAATTATTCATAAAGTACAATTAATAGATAATTAATTAACAGACAATTAATAGATATTTAACTAAAGTAAATATATAAATATTGATATAAGGTAACATAGTATAAATAATCTATTTACAAAAATAAAATAGTATGTAATAAATATAACAAAATAATAAACAGCTTATTTAATAAAATAATTAACATTCACGTTTTTACGCGCAGTAAAATAAACATAACAGATGTGAAGTTGATAAACAAAGTGCAGTCCAGATTATTGTTACAAGCTACTACAACTACATTACAAGCTAAACATAAAAATGAGAAGATAATTTAATACTTTTTACAACAAAAATTATTTTATCAATAAATAGAAATTTTGGAACTTGAAAATTGTATTTTTAAAATAAAATGTAAAGCTTACTTTTTTTGAGTTATGAAGTTAATTTGTTTTAATTTAAAAAAAATACTTAATGAAATAACGTAGAAAATAACTTGCTTTAATCTTTTATTTTAAGTTAAATGCAGAACTTTCTACTAATAATTAAGAAGCAGAATTTTCTACTTCTTCAAAAGAAGTTTTTAATCTATAAAAAATAATTACATTACAAATTACATTTACTATATCTTTAGATATTTTATTTTCTTAAATCTATTTTATTTTCTTTATTTAAATTCTTGGTTTTATCCAATTATCTGACAAGAAATAATTTTCTTTACAATATAACTATATTCCATTTCTTGTTATTATTATTACTGAATCATGATTGTAATGTTCTTTTTGATTAATATGATAAATACATATATATATATATATATTATATTAATCATAATATAATATATTAATACATTATAATAATTATATATTACATTATAACACACACACACACACACACACACACATATATATATATATATATATATATATTTTGAATAATATAACGAATATTCAAAGCGATAAACTTTATATATTCCGCCTACGTTACGTTTTGTGTATGCTTGTAACAATGTACGAACGCTATTTATCCTCTTATTTTGCTGCATTGCTATCTCCAAGTTTTTACCATTGATAGAATACTTCATAGGCTGTCTAACTTTTAACAGCTTATTAGTGTTCCCACGCGATATTACTATTTCAACTTTATTCGCTGAGCTGAACAAATGAAAGATGAAAATGACGAGATCGAATTGTTACAATTGATGATACAATAATTTACATTATCTTAGGAAATGTGTTCCCGGATACGATATGATTTTACGAATTGCATCATGGTATCAATCGACGTGCACGAAAGGTGAATGTAATGAGTTTCAGCAGTTAAGGCAGAGTATCTTCCACATCGATGTAAATTATTGTTCCGTAAAATATTGTTCATTATTTACTACAGATACAAGGGTAGACTGAGCGAATTATATGCGAAAAGTCTGTGCGTCTGCACTCCGTGGTTAATAATAACACAATGATCGGTGATCACGAATTAAATGCTCAAATAGATTAAAGTCTTATTTTACGTAGGAAACACAACCCTAGCTTGCTGCCCTAGAATAACTGTTCCAGGAATGTTTTAGAAAGAATAAAGGTGCGGATCCCCACCAAAACCCTGTACAGCACACTTTTGTGAGCGAACATATGTGCAACACAGTAAGCCTATAATGTTTT
Source organism: Lycorma delicatula (assembly GCF_047948215.1). NCBI lineage: Eukaryota > Metazoa > Arthropoda > Insecta > Hemiptera > Fulgoridae > Lycorma > Lycorma delicatula. The sequence goes on along the minus strand of NC_134457.1, from coordinate 32,850,219 downwards.
AGCGATCGTAAATTGGAAACTGTCACCACCAAAAACGAAAAATTAATGAATTTTGCTGCACTGTCCACAAACAAAATGTGAAGTTGCAAAGTTGTTGCCCAAAAAATACCATTCACTATCCAACAACATGTTACATAAGGAGGACGAAATTTTAGTTCGTTCTGCTGCTTATCTATTTATAGATAATTTACTAAAAAAACAGAGATAAAAAGCCTGTATATGGATGCAGCCGTTTCTAAAACGTGAATCAACAATACTTCCTTGAAAAATTAAAACTTAATCTTCTGAGTTTGTTTAAAGGTTTTTCATAAATCTTTTGTTAAGATTTCGAACATCTGTTGAATAAAATTGACTGAGCGTCGCTAAACATGACAAACTAATATAAAATGTGTTTCAATGTAAGGGAGACTCGCAGTATCACGGAGATACGTTAACTACGCCATTTTTTATAAAGTCTCACAGTAAGATTTGGCATCGATTTTTGTTCCTCGTAGCTTAAATTCTTTGTAAACTACTCCCAAAGAATAGAAAAAGACTGTCAGTATAACCTTTCAAAGGTCTGGGGATGTTTTCACTTTTTTTGGCTGCAGCGAATTTTTGTATTTCCATACATGTGATGCTCGTTTAGTCTCAGGAGTGTAATGAAGCACCCAGCTCTCATTCTCTGTGATGATTTGTTTCAAAAACTGTGGACCAGCCATGGAATAACTTTGAAGTAAAGAAAGACCAGACGCAAAACATTGAAGTTTGTGGTTATCGGTCAATAGATGTGGCACGCATCGTGCACACATCTTACGGTAACCAAGCTGATCGTAAATACACTACCATAACTGAAGTTACGTTCATTTACAATCTCTGTAATTTTAATGCACCCTTTTGCGATCGTGGGACGTGACATTGCATTCTAACCGTATACCTTAACAATTTGGCGATTAATTTCACGATTGCAATTTTTTTCCGTCAAAAATCGGACTACTGAACGCACTTCTATGGTAGACGAAACCTCTAGAAGACACGCCATATTGACAACGACACTATACATGTACTGAATGTCGTACAGAATTGCTGCTTGGGAAGCGTGAAGTCAACAACACAACCAATGCTACCACCACAAGACATTAATATATCCCTTTCAGTTCAAGAACACGGCAAGGGTATAACTTATTTTTTCACCCACCTCTCGTACAATTATGAAATTAGGTAAAGAAGTAACAAGATGAAAAATATGGTCAAAGCGAAATAATTTCTAGACAGGTAATCGAATAGGTCCATCGAGATCTATCAATAGTTGACGAAACTAACAGCAAAAGCAAATAAACAAATTTAACAAAGTAGTAATGTATTGCTAGAATGCCATTCGCTAAGCTGTTTAAATATTATTAGCTTTTTTTCAGAGGTTTGTTATGAAATAGTTACTACTCAAATTTAGGTGGTTTCGTTCGTTGTTTTGATGCTTATTTTGTAATTCTTATAAATATTAAGGTCGAGAATTGTTATATTTGCAGTTTTATGATATTAAACATTAAAATCCTGTTCTAAGTCGTGATGTTTACAGAACTTGTTTGATGAAATTAAAAATTAATTTTAGTAGCCGCTTTTGAAAGTAATGATTACATAGACCTTGTTGGCATTATAACTGAATTAAAGGGCATGATTGTTTTTTATCATGCAAATAAAAAAATATTTAACCATTTTTATCGCTCGCAAGTAGGAAGTAATTTTGAATTATTTCAAGTTTCTTTCAGAAAGTAGTTTAAAAATAGAAGAAAATATGTAAAAAAACGAAAAATTGTAGTGTTTTGTTATAATATTTCTGGGATGGTTTTTTTCTGTTAGCAGTGTTAAATGCTGTTAGCATTTATAAATCTTAAATTTAAAATTAGCTTAAGAAAATCAAATGACGATATTGCCAGTGGTAAGAAAATACATATAGGAAAGATTTAATAGAACTTAAGTTAAAATTTGAAATTGCATTCAACATTTTTCCTATTAAATAAAAAAAAAGATGTTTATTATACCTGGTAAGAGACGCAAATGAAAAGGTTTCTACTTGTATTCAGAAATGTTAAGATTGAAATTGAACGCAGAACCCAGCGCATGCCAACTACCTAGTACCTACTATTTATCAACAAAAATGTAGAAATTGGCTTTTTATTTAAATATCATGAAATTAAAAAAATAATGGTTCATACACAAATTTTAATTAAAGAAAATTGTTTTATCTAATAGAGTTATGTTTCATTTTTTTAAATTTTAATTAAGTTTAAAATATTCATTTCCAGTTAACTGTAATTTTATATTTTATATTTAATAACATAAATAAACCAAACAAATCAGTTTATGTGTTTGAATAAGGTGGGAAAGTTATATTTAAAAATGTTAAATTCAAAAGAAAATTTATAACAAATTTAAAATTCACATTAAACAAATCTTTATACGTATGTATTAAGGAAATTAAAATATACACAATAGCCAAAACAATGGATGGAAGAAAATTGAGTCGCGTATCACGTGTCTTGTTAGTAAGCTCTTTTCAAGGCCATTGTTCCTCTTTTTCCGTAATTATAAATTGAAATAATCAATACTTCTCATTTCTCGTTGGTAGAGTCCAATTGTAGATTTCATCTGCAGTACAGGCAGATTACATCTTATCTTCTTTAGATTAAAAAAAAGAGATTAAAATTGGCAATAACTGGAGATTATATCTTGTTTCATAATATTCTATACTGTGTAATGATTTGTATTATCGTGCTTCTACTTTAAAATTGTGAAACAATTTTTCTTGGTAATTATTATCCGAATTATGTTTAGGGCGTTTACTACCGTATATAACTATTGATATCGTTTTTGTAAAAAAAATTCTCTACTCTGATTGCTTTTTATCCTCTCTTTTTTCATCGTTTTATTACTTTTTTCACAGTATTATTTTTATCCTTGATTTTTCAAGAACGCTTCGTTTTGATTCTTATATTTTACCATGTTATCAGCTATAAATTATATAATTATTGTTTGTTGTATAGAAATTGTTTATATGAAACATAAAGATTATATTAATTAATGAATAATTATTAATAATAATTATTTCAAAAAAGAATCAATTAATTATTTTTATTTAAAAAATAATTGATTCTTAATTAAATTAAATAATGAGAGTAATTATTTGGAAATTTTATATATCATTAATTCTTTTAAATAATTTTACTTGAGCTTTTATTTTTTATAATTAGTTTTCAATTTCCTCTCTTAATAAGCTTTTCTAAATAGAAAATTAAAAAACTAATCATTTATTTCGCTAGCATCGTAGCTCTAGAGCTATGTTTTAAGAAGGAAAGTATGGTAAACATTCAAAGAATGGGTATGGATTTTCTTGCATTTCTCGACGTTTCATGACTGGATTAACAGTTTTTGACTGGATAAACCGATTTTGACGAAATTCGGAACAGAGATTCGTGTATATGGGGCAATTTGTTGGGGATAAGGTATATAGTTTCTTTTGGAATCAATTTTCTTAATATTTTGCAAACATAACCCGACTTTTATATTGAGGTCATTTTTTTTTTGTCTTGTCATTTGACTGGTTTGATGCAGCTCTCCAAGATTCCCTATCTAGTGCTAGTCGTTTCATTTCAGTATACCCTCTACATCCTACATCCCTAACAATTTGTTTTACATATTCCAAACGTGGCCTGCCTACGCATTTTTTTCCTTCTACCTGTCCTTCCAATATTAAAGCGACTATTCCAGGATGCCTTAGTATGTGGCCTATAAGTCTGTCACTTCTTTTAACTATATTTTTCCAAACGCTTCTTTCTTCATCTATTTGCCGCAATACCTCTTCATTTGTCGCTTTATCCACCCATCTGATTTTTAACATTCTCCTATAGCACCACATTTCAAAAGCTTCTAATCTTTTCTTCTCAGATACTCCGATCGTCCAAGTTTCACTTCCATATAAAGCGACACTCCAAACATACAATTTCAAAAATGTTTTTCCTGACATTTAAATTAATTTTTGATGTAAACAAATTATATTTCTTACTGAAGGCTCGTTTAGCTTGTGCTATTCGGCATTTTATATCGCTCCTGCTTCGTCCATCTTTAGTAATTCTACTTCCCAAATAACAAAATTCTTCTACCTACATAATCTTTTCTCCTCCTATTTTCACATTTAGTGGTCAATCTTTGTTATTTCTACTACATTTCATTACTTTTGTTTTGTTCTTGTTTATTTTCATGCGATAGTTCTTGCGTAGGACTTCATCTATACCGTTCATTGTTTCTTCTAAATCCTTTTTACTCTCGGCTAGAGTTACTATATCATCAGCAAATCGTAGCATCTTTATCTTTTCACCTTGTACTGTTACTCCGAATCTAAATTGTTCTTTAGCATCATTAACTGCTAGTTCCATGTAAAGATTAAAAAGTAACTGAGATAGGGAACATCCTTGTCGGACTCCCTTTCTTATTACGGCTTCTTTCTTATGTTCTTCAATTATTACTGTTGCTGTTTGGTTCCTGTGCATGTTAGCAATTGTTCTTCTATCTCTGTATTTTAACCCTAATTTTTTTAAAATGCTGAAAATTTATTCCGGTCTTTGTTATCGAATGCCTTTTCTAGGTCTATAAACGCCAAGTATGTTGGTCTGTTTTTCTTTAATCTTCCTTCTACTATTAATTTGAGGCCTAAAATTGCTTCCCTTGTCCCTATACTTTTGAGGTCAGTAGATACATAATTATCTTACCATTTAAAAAGTACTTTGCCCCCAATTTCTCCCCATTCCCAAAAATTTTAAATAAATTTTTTTTTTAAATTTATTTTATATTTTTTAACCGATCTTTTTTGTCTTCCAAAGCATAATAGTAATACTAGTGCAAGTAGCCCAAAAAATATGGGAGCCACCCCAAAGTTTAAAAATATCAATTTTTTAACCTTTTTTCATGTATCTTTTCATTAAAAAGATTAAATAGCCAATGCCAATAAAGTAAAACAAATTTGTTGCCAGCTTTTATCTTTTTCTTAAATATACTAGAATAATTTTTCCCCCTTAAAAATAGGCTGCAGGCTATATTTATTTAGGATGAAAACTTAATTTATTCGTATTAAATATTTGTTAATTTACATTTTAAATTAGAAAAGAATAGTTTTTATTATGTTTTTCATTTGAAAAAACTCATTCAAATAAACTTGAACGTAAAAATTTTCTCTACAATTATATAATACTTATAAAATAAAGTCCCGAATTCCAATAGTCTAAGTAATATTAAATTTAAAAAAAATAATTTCTTTTAAATTTTACGAAGGTTAAGTAGTTAACTTAATTTTTAAAGCAGTTTAAATATTTATTTTTTTAAATATAAGGTTATTTAGATATTGATTTTTTCAAATAATAAAATAGAGAAAAGGAATTACTTGTTAATTTTGGTTGATGAATAAATATTTGCGAAACGAAATGCCTGGTCAGTCATCAATCCAAAAATTACCAGAATTCAAGTGCTCAGTAAATAATGTAAAACCTGAGTACTCGAAATATAATAATATAATACACTGATTACTAGCGTTTTATTATTTTCTTATTCATTAATTAAAAAACTTAATTATTTAAAATGAATTAATTTTTTTCTTTGTTTACTAAAAACAATATATATAAAATCATATAGTCAAGTACATGTATAAGCATATTTATTTAATTTCCTTTTCTTAAAATATCTTATGAATTAATTTACCTAATATTTTTAAATAACGAATAAAGTTTTGCGTTAAGTCGGTTAGTTTTAACCATTCTAATAGCGGTTGGACAGAACTTTTTAAAATGAGTACAACAGGAAAGGAAAGATTTTATAAAACTTTTGTGTTAGTTAAGAAGAAACTTTTACATGTTAAAAGCTATTGAAACATAATCCTTGTTATGCAGTAAAACAACTGCATAAGTAAGTTGTAAAAGCATTATAATAGATACGACTTAACTTAGAGAATATAAGTTATTTTAATATTTTTGACTTGCTTGGATTTTTTTTTGCATATAAATCATATCGTATTCATAACTTTTGTTTGTAGAATTGAATTTTTATTTTTATGTAGCTTTTTTGCGTTTTTTCATTGGAGGAGGAAAATCTTTCTTATGGGCACCATATGGTCTGCATGGGAGTGTGGAACTCTCCCTTGAGGGCTTACCTACTAAAACCTCCCCCAACAACATGTGTGCTCAATTTATGGTATTATACAAACTCATGTATCTGGTGTTACTTTACGCCTCCATTGCTGGCCACATGTTTCTTTTGTTTATTTATTTATTTTTTTTACTCCTTGGGGGCCGGACGAATATAGCCTCAAGTTAAACTCAGCGGGAGATATTCACCCCTACAATTCTTTCACAGGGTTAATCTCAGGGAGTTTTGGCACTCTTTGCTACCAGTTCTGTGGCTGGTAGCTTCGCAAATATCGCTCCTTTGACCTTCTTTGCACTCGGTCTTTTTATGTCCTAGCAGCCTTCTCATAGTTGAAGTGCCGAGCGATTGGAGCCCTTGCTATTAGAGGTAAGGTGGTCTGAATTCCAGCACCTGAAGCAGTTTGCTTTCTTCTACCGTTTGGCGACACTGCAGCTGACTCACCTGCCTATACCGTGGAGCTTACGAGCAGCATCCACGGGCAGCGCTATGTTCGCTTTTTGGGAGTTAACCAAGGCCAGACAGAGGGACGTACCGTCACCGAGGTTCTGTCCCTGAGGGCACTCAAGACGCCATCTTACATATTCCGAGATGTGGTCTCGACATCTAAGCCCTTCTCGAGGACAAAGATCTTGTTATCGGTCTTCCCTATGAAGGTTACGTACGACCATTTTTTTTAATGGTCACTCGAAGCGATTCTGCGCTGTCGCTTGCACTTTTTATGTGGTTCTGCATTTTCTCCTTCTTACCCTTCCTAGCAGAAACAAATAGTGTATCCTTCGCCTCCTTGTCAGGGACCCCCTGCTTAACTGACTTGTATATAGCTTAAAATACACTTATTCATGATATTATTGCGTTTTAAATAAGATGTAAAAGTTGCTGTACCGATTTTTATCATTTTATCAAGATTGTTGACCTGATATTTAAGGTCAAGGTATTGATCTAATTTAATACCTTGGACGTGGGTTACGTAAAAATAATTTGAAAAGGACAGCCCTTACTTAAAATAAATTAGTTTTTGGTATTTATTTTATTAAGAAATATTAATTAAACAGAAGTTGAAACACAATTTTTTTACACTTGTAGAAGCTGTATTTGGAAATCTTTGATTAGTACCCTGACCTCCTTCTATGGGTAAAGTATATTTTTTATAAGTACACACTCATCATAATATGGCTAGTATTTTATATAGGATATTGTTTTCATTTTGTCGTAAAAATGAAAGAAATTATTAGATGTATAACCAAAGATACCGTGTACCATGGTACATGGGTATGTACCACGCGAACCATTTTGTCCGGAATGTCAGTTACAGAAGTACCCTGCTTGTGGTACATAGACGGAAAGATTTCGCATTGATGATAAATCATTAAACTTATTTATAATAATCAATCTCAGAATTGATGTTTGTTCTTATTTCTTACAAAAACATTTTTATCGATCATTTTATAATCATTTTTTGATCTGTTTTCACTGTGCAACGACCGTTCAGCACGTAAAGATTTCATGTTCAGTGGAATTCTACTGAAATCTTACAATTTTGTAGTTATAAAATAATGAAAAAAGAAACTGCGTTCATTCACTGTTGCAGAAAGTTAGGTATTATTGATTATGCAAAGGAGTATGGAAATCTTTCTACAAACAGAAAATTTTTTGATATAATCTTCGGTTCATGAGTGGTGATAGAAAATCTCATATCGAATAAGAATAAAAGAGGATATCGGCGAAAAATCACGAAATATCTGGAAGTAAAAGAAAACTTAGAACACATATATGGAAAGTACGTCAATTGAGATACGGTATTTCTACAAAAAGTTTTCAGATGAAATATCGGTTGGGATAAATTTAAAGGTACTCTTAACTGGGTGCTCAAATTTCTTTACCGAAATAGTTTGTTCTATTCAAAGAAGAACGACAATAGTACATCGGCTCTCAGAATCAAACGAAGATAAACTGATAAAGTCTCTATTAAAGAAACTATTACTTCTTAGATCAAATCGGGAATGTGATCGATAATAGAAACAATAATTGAAAGTGTAGATACAAAAATGTTCAGATATGAGCTTCCGGTTACGAAAAACAACGTTGTTTGGTGATGCTGACAATACTTTTGGATGGGAAAAAATTATTCTCGTATGTAATTTTTAAACGAAAACATTTTCCAAAAGGCGAAACATTTTCACCTGATATTGTCCTGGGAACTCAAATAAAGGGATGTATCAATAATAAATTAGTCTTAGGGTGAAATTAATGCGTCTGGGAGCATCGACCAGGTACTTTATTACGAAAAACTCCCATACTTGCAATGGACAGTTTTACGAGTCATACGAACAATGACGTAAAGCGAAGACTGATTGCAGGAAATGATGATCATTGTTAAAGACTTAAAAAATATGAAATTCTAAGGGTCTATAAGGCGATTATTTCCGAAATCCTTACAAGAAGAACAAACACGCATGCCTACGATTTTATTTTTTATTAATTTTATTTTCATAATGTGTACATTGTAATCTGTTCATCTTGTAAACAATAAACATCCCAACGGCCCAGTAAATTGAGGATGACACGTAAATGAGATGTAGTCATGTACAGAATCATGACTATTCCTGAGAAGTGTGGTTAATTGAACCACAACCACCAATATAATACAGACAGGAATCCATTGTCTAGTATTGAAGTCTGTATAAAAGTAACTTACCTTTACTACGATTTGAATCTTAGAAACTTAGAGTTCGTAATCCGATGTTAAATAGCTGATTTGTGATGACGATGTTATTACTAGACCAATACCCTGTGGTCAATACTTTTATTTATTATCGCATCAACAGTTAAAGTCATTCACTGTAATATAACTACCAATAAATTTGTAGACTTGAACAAATTCAGGTTGACTACTCCTGAGATGTGTGGTTAATTGAAACCCAACTATCAAATAACACCGGTATCCACGATCTAGTATTTAAATCAGTGGTTAAATTTATCTATGCGCCAAAAAATAACAAAACAACGACCAGGATACCGAGTTTTTAAACGACTGATGGTTGTAGTGACTCAGTATTCAGACGCTGGTTTGCAGTCAGTTTACTTTTACAGAACTGCTTGCTGTAGCGAAGTGATCTAGACAGAAGTTGAAGAATAGGTATCATTTCACCAGGAATGACATCTATTCATTCTTCGACCTTTAAGATTTTTATTATCTGCGTAAACTGACCATTTAAAATCAAACTCTGTAAACACTACACAAACCGAATAGGCAATACGTTACCCTAGACTGTATCATCTGATAAAATTTAAAAAATGTCTTTGATATAAATTTTTGAGTGGATTATTGTAGCTTGGTCAGAAATAATGGATAATTGGATTAAAAAATTGTTTAAGAAATGTTGTATTTCGAATGCTTTCGATGGAAATGAAGGCTATTATTTGTGGTTAAGTAATTGCGAAAGTAATTGTAATTCTACAGATGACGGAACTCAAGCAATGATGGAAAATACCTATCATAATTTCTACGGATATAATTAAATATTTATAGTATAGACTGACTTAGCTGACATCATGCAAATAAGAAATACTATTACGCCATCATTGTTCTATGGTAATTTTATTAGTAAAATACATAAATGTAGCAATATCTATTTTTCTTTGTTCAATTTTCTAAACCTGGTTGTGCATGTTACATGGATGCGCGTAGTATACGGACGTACATGGTATTCACTGGAGGAGGAGAGAATTAATCAGTAAAAGCGACTTTTGTCAGCCAATATTGATTTTTTACTTATATATTAGCGTGGTTCCTGCTGAGTATAAACCGTTTATATATTGAATTGTTCCTCATAGGAGAGATACGTATTCGTTTTTTTTCAACAATGACTCATGTAAAGGATATAAGGTGCAAGTGATATTAGTCAAAATTAGTTTATCTGATAGTAACGATACTCATTATACAGCAAATACTGCTGATTAATAGTTTGAATGCATTTGTAGTTTCGTCATCTGTAACATCTGCATTTCAGTGGGCTTGGCATACTTGTATGCAGTAAGTATATTCCACCCAGTTAAGAAGACAAAAGCACATCATTTCACTCCTCAGTTTTCTGGTAACCAAGCACGTAAAGCTTTTTTCCGTTGTGTGCAATTTTTGGGAGTTGGTTTCGTGTTGTTCTACGTTTTTTTGTTTTAGCACTTACAACAACAGATGATAGAAAACAAGAAAATCAAAATAGTTAACTTTTTACAGAATTTCGGTAATGCTATGTATGATTTTATTTATTGCCTATTTGTCATTATTTGTAATTCTTCGATTCTTTCACTTTGTGTTCTATATATTTATATTTTGTATATTTCTCTCTCTCTCTCCCTCTCTCTCTCTCTCTCTCTCTCTCTCTCTCTCTCTCTCTCTCTCTCTCTCTCTTTCTCTCTCTCTCTCTCTCTCTCTCTGTGTGTGTGTGTGTGTGTGTGTGAGAGAGTTTGTGAACGCGCGTGCGTGTGTATGTGGTGTTTATCATTTTAATAACTTGCAAAACAAAAAAAAAAAGTGTAATGGTAAAATTGCTTTACTATATTATTTTTTGTGTAGTAGCAAAACACATTTAAATATCTCCACTAATTGGATTAGCAACGTATAATCCTACATTTTGTTTCACTCACAATCTTCTTCTATCTAAAACCATATAAGCCTTTTTTAAAATAAAATATTATAAGGTATCTTTCTAAATATTTTTTATAATACAATAATTCCTCTTAAATTAGAATTATTAAATTTAGCGTATTTTGTTATACTCTATAAAAGAAAAATCCCAGCTTGGGTTGGAAAATCCTAACTTTTGATTTCTGTTTGAAAATATCACACTAATTATAGTTTTGGATAGTAGTTATATCTAAATATTCATCAAGAGGAATTTGCATTTTTGTTGTTTTGATCGTAAAATATCGCAATAGATTTTCCCTTCAGAATTGTAATTTTATCCCAGTAATACTTAACATAGAAAGCCAATATGTATGCATTAAACGTATTCAGTAAGAGAAATTCTTGGAAAATTTAATTTGAAATCGTAATCTTTTTCATGATTGAATAGGGCAGATTATTCAACTCATTTTTTATCATTTTTAAAAATATTTTAATTTCCAAAAGAAAATTTACTTTTACATCTGAGTTTCTGTATAAAATAAAAGTACTAATTTTGGCGCTGGTAATAGGAAGGTTAGTATAAATTGTAAAGGAACTGCTCAAAAACTTCAATTACATATTTTAGTTCATAATTGATTAGAATTATAAAAAAAAATTAATTAATTGTCCCAGAAGTGAAAAAAGACATCTGGAAAATTTTTGAAGCGGCAAAACCGTTTATAAAATCGGCTAGTTGGATGATATTGTCTGGATTTGAAAAGTGGGCTTCTATTTGTGAATTCTTGAACTTGAAACCAGCAGCAGCAATTTATCTTAATCTCGAATTAGTTATCTTGCCAGAGTCAAAAATCTTATCAGAATAGTCGGTTGGAGTGAAGGGAAATAGATTCCTGATTTGTTGAGTCCGCACACTACAACATTTAGAACAATGGTCATTCAGAATGATTATTATTCTAAATGATACCGTGTTGCCGTAGTTTTATTCCTTCACATGATTGTTCTAAATAATCATTCTCCCAATTAGCTGAAATATCCTTAAATTTCTTTTGTTTATTTAACATAATTTATTAAAGAAAATTCATCGTTCTCTGTTCTAGAGTTCAATAACAAATATTTCAATAGTCAAGCTCTGAGGTTTATTGATATCCAGATAAGAAATAGAGACCGTCATTCATATGCTAAATAATCTTTGTATGAAAAACATTTTATGATAATTAATTTTTTAAATTCTTGTACCAAGAAAAGGATTACTTCCTTTACTTGTACAAGTAAAGGAAGTAATCGCGAAAATTTTCGGTTTTTGAGATTTATTTTGAGCATTCCTGAATCCAATTTGACTAATTTCTGCTTGACTCTGTACGTACGTACAATATAAGTATGTACCTCGCATAATTCAGAAACAATTAGCCGTAGAATGATGAAATTTTGTATTTAGGACTGTTGTAACATCTAGTTGTTTACCTTCCCTTTTGATTGCAATCGACTGGGCCAAAAATGTGTATACAGTTAGACCTCTACATAAATTTGGTTTTTGAACTTTTTCTTAACTGCAGTAATAAGCTGTCGTTGAAAGATTTTCAACGGTATGTCACTTATTTCATGATGTAGTATTTTTTTTCACTGGTTCCAGAGTTACAGCCAAATAAGATTTTAATTAATGAAATATTTGGATCATACAAGGGGAAGGCACATCGGTTCGAATCAGACTTCATCTCCTTTTTTTTCGAATCCGATTTCATTTCGGACTTTTCCTTTTTTTTAAATTTAAATATATTTATTTATTAATAATTATTAACCTCTCATTGTAAAAACAGTTTTACGATGAATAATAATTCAATAATAACAATAAAAAAAAAAATTAAAAAAATTAGTGAAATAAAATGTTATGTACTTTTCATTCTAATTCAAAATCTTTTACAATCAGATGTTAATAGTTATTAATAAATCAATATATTTAAATTTAAAAAAAAGTTAAAAAATATATATGTATTAGAAGTCGGATTCGAACCGATATGCGCATGGTTACGAATCGCAGGATCCGACACGTTTTCACCTACACCACCACTACTTGAGCGACGTGAAATGAAATTACGAATATTATATAAACTAATATAAAATGTTGATATGGACACCACAAAAAATGTGATGTAATGTGGTGTCTAACACAATGCAATTGTACAACTGTCCACTTTATATTAAAGAATTGGAGGATCGCACTACCTCACTTTCCAATGAAATAAATTTAAATGAAGAGCAGCAAAAAATGTATATATGTAATTTAATAGACGTATAAGGAAATCATGTGGTGTCTTCATCAGACTTTTTCTTTAAATATAATTTCGGTAAAGCGTTTAAAATAGTTATGAATTTTCACAGTTTTTTCGTTACATTCATAAGTTATTTGATTAGTTTCAAGCTTTTATCTATTTGTAGGCTAATATTTTAATTGCAGCAAAATATCTGCATCGTACGTATTTAATTACTTATATGGTTTTCGATCTTATTGTCTTTCTGCTTTTCTACCATTTCCTTTAATTATTAAATTAATTTAGATGGTACAATATATGACCCGCTTACATCGTCTTAAAACCTATTTCTTTCCCAACACTTTACTAACTAAATTAATTTTCAACTTTATAAAGGCAGCCAGTTATGTTATCATTTTTTTACTGTTATAAAATGCTACAATGTACACAAATATTTTATTAATATGTTTTAAATATTTAAACTGCCATTAATATATTTTCTTATATCTGTAGTTTTGCATATCGTATATTTATTATTCATACATTTTATAATTAAGTATATATTATTATTATTTATATCTAATATAACTCTTGGACTTCAGGCGGATTTTTTTTTTTAAACTTTTTATTTATAAATATTTAACTACCATAAAATTCTTTCTTCATCCTAGATTTATCATGGTCCATTTTCGCAAAGGAATTTCAATAATTCTAAAATGTAATTTTGATAGTTTGTAGAGATTGTGGTAAAAAGATTATTATTTTATTTTGTTTTTTTTTTGGGGGGTGAGGTTAGATGGCGATCGACGTCTAAAATCATTAGCCCTCGTCACATTGTTTAAAAATAAATTAAATCACTAACAGGATCTTCTTCAAATGTAAGGGTGAATAGCACCCATACATTTTAATAAAATACAAAAATAAATGTAAAATGAAACATTTAAACAAAACGCACGCATATAATAGAGGGTGTAAAGGGCCCTGACGTATTCATTAGAGTTAAAACTTTAAACACAAAGTGAATTAAAATATTAAAAAAATTCTGGACAATATCATGTAAATTTGAGAACTCTATGTTCGGGTGTAAAGCGCCTTCACTTTAAGGATTCTCAGTCAAACACAACACATATTGATTATTGTCGAAGGCTTACTATATACGCTTTAATAATCCGCTGGTTTTTAGGTAAGCAATTATTATTCCTTCTTGCCGTTTTCTGAATCAGCAACAATATTATTTCTTAGTGCATACCATTTTCGGAGGTTTTTATATATTGTACACTCTTCCAACAGATGTTTAACAGTAAACGATTTATCATACACACTCACTGTACATTGATTGATCTTTCATTGACGGTTAACAAATATGAATTTGTTATTCATGTGTGATCGATTCTGATTCTGGTCACGGCCACTTGTTTCCGGCAAGTCAGTTTCGCGTAACTCATCCATTTATATAGAGTAATTTAAATTGCTTTTAATTTTGTATTTAGTCTTTTCCACTCATTACTCCACGTGTTTCTGATAGTGTTAGCTAGACGATTTTTAATGTATGCTACGCGAATAGGGATGATATACATATTTTCACAAATTATTGCCAATCTGGCAGCTTCGTCAGCACTTTCATTTCCAGAGAGCCCTGAAGTCCATAGAAATAAACATCGCTGTACAAGTAGGTTTAATACATACAGACTTAACCATATTTAGTATCGATCAGTATACATTTTTTTACATCCTTCATAGCTACTGATGGTTGACCCAAATTCTTATTGGATGATCATTGCTAGCTTCTATTTTATTTTACTATAAAAAAGATCTAATCTTGTGCTTACGGTTGGCAAAAGTCATGAAGGTATTTCTCTCGTTGAAATTGCTAATGTATTCGGTAAAGCAATTTCGTGTTTTGTTCCTAACTCCCGATACCGCATTCCGACTAGTCTGGAATAAGTAGCGCAGGGTTCATATAATGCAGCCAAAGGATTATTATTAAAATTCTTTTAGTTTATGTGTGTAGGAAAGTCCCATTTGCTGCATATCTTAGTCGTAAGATCTCTATTCTGTAATTCAGTTATGCTGGATTCAAACATTATGTTCTTAAATTAATATGTCTTTCTTTTTCTATATATATATATATATATATATATATATATATATATATATATAAATATATATATCTTCTCTTAATTAATATGTCTTCTTTTTTAATATTTTTGAAGCATTCGTTATAATTAGCTGTTTTACTGACTTCCTCGAATTGATTCGCAAATAATTCAGCAATCTCATTTGGAATATCTATTAAATTATCTTTATATTGAAGGCAAGTTATAAGTGTAAAGTTTGTACGTCTCCATATAACTTACTTTCTTCCAAAAATCTACTGCAGTCGTATTTCTGCTAACTCCAGCTGCTCGTGGAGTTCCAGAAGCAGTGAGTTCGTTCAATCTACCTTATCAAACAACTGTCTTTGTGGGGTTGGATATATTTTCGTAGACATCAGTTGAAATTTGCACCGGAGAATGGTCACTTCCGTGAAGATCTTTTAAAGCTTTGAAAGTATACTTCATTCATACATTGTATTCTGCCAATGGGGCAGGTCTCACCATGGCTGCTCTTCACTTGTTCCTGTCCTGTGCAAGTGTTTTCGTTTCCGTATACTTTCCACTTTCCACAACTCCATCATTCAACTGAAATCTTCTTCTTTCCCTTCCTCTCTTCCCTTTCAACGACGTCTCTTAGTAAGCCCTTTATTCTCATACAGTTTCCTAGCCAGTTCCTTTTTCTGCTTAAAATGGTATTTAACATATTCCTTTCCTCTTTTACTCTTCTCAACACGTCCTCATTCGTTACTTTATCCTGCCAATAAACGTATACTATTTTACGCCCACACCTCAAACACCTCAATTCGACGTTTGTCTTCCTTTCTCAAAGTCCACGTTTCTGCACCATAAAGCTTTGAAGATCTTTTAAAGTTTTGAAAGTATACTTCGGTGCTATCGATGTACTTATAAATGCTATATTTATACTGGACGTTGATCCATCTCTGTTATTAAAATAAGTTTTTGAGACATTGTTTAACTTATCAGAGTTAGAATTTAACAGGGACTTTTCCCCGAGGATTAATTTGATTCGACCTCCAAGTAGGATTGTATACATTATAGTCAACCATTAATAATATAAAGGAAGATGCTGCGTAATTACATGCGCTATGTCATCCTCTTTCCAGTCAAAATTCGTCATATATATGCTGCACTTATTCAACGCTTCATTCTGATTGCAGCCGCTTGCAGATTTGTACCTATTTCAACCGCTTCGGTAGTAGCTCTAGTCGACGCTAATATGTCTCCCACCTTTAAATCTTATATTTGTGGGTTGATCTCGGTCATAAGTATTATATCCTAAGGTAAAATTTACGTCTCGTTGGAAAAATGTTTCTAGCAGGCATATACATTTGGGTCCTCATCATGTACCAAGCGTTGGAGCTCAAAAATATTTGAGAAACATCCGTTGATGTTCCATTGAGGAATCGACTGGTATTTTTTATTTCTTTTACTGGGCCACCAACTAGTTATTTCACGAGCCATAAGAAAAGAGCTTCTTCGTAACTGCCAGGTACTTAGGTCTGGGTGATCTGTTTTTGATGGCATTTCTCTGCAGACTCTTCGCCACATTATTAATTTTTACTGTGTCAAAACTCTTCTTCCGTTTTACTTCCGGCGACACGGCTGGTTATAAACGAGGATGTTTATGTAAACCCTCTGCCACAATAGATTTTTCAACTTGGATGTTGAATTAATCTTTTATACCATGGGTAGCCGCCGTGATGCACTTCCACTCCAGGGCTACCAAACCTTGAGATCCAATCCGGTACTTCGGTGGAACCGGCTTACCTGGCAGAGAGCGGATGCGTCATCTCTGCTCTGACTCCAGCCCCTTACTCACCGAAACTTCATGGCTCCCACGTACCTGTATACATGGGCAGAGTTCAGTAAGGGAAACTAGGAGTAAATTTCGTTGCTGCGATCAACATTTTTGGTGGTATGTTGTGTTAATTTGCCTCGAATTACGAGGCATTTACGAAATTGGCTCACAATAAGTAGAACTAGGCGTGTGGTTCGTGCTTCCGCGAGTTCGGTTAGCGGTTAGCTAGTTCAGAGGGATGTGATGTAGGACATTCAAGATGTCCGGACGAGGCCTACAGCGAAGGCAAAAGCTAAGTTATAAATTACCGATGCAATACGAGTATCTACCGAGGCATTTCCATCGGTGGTATCCCAACGAGGCTAGGCTTATTACTATGAGATGTAAAAAATCAGAGGGCGATAGACGACTCCCGTTAAAGCCCAACAGGGCGAAGGGGGGGGGGTGTAGACCGTAACGTAACTAGACGGTGTCTTGTCCTACGGGGTTGGGATGTATACATGGGCACCGTACTACATACTTGTCATCACGGGAACAACGAAAGGGTCTTTGTTACACCTCCTGCCACATACATAAAGGTGGTGTAAGTCTATTTTCAAAATCTTTTTCCATTGCTCATGATCTGCAGGTGGCCGATAAAATCCAGCCCGTACAGGAATCTGAAGATGGAAGTCACGTGAAAAAATTATAACGTTTTTGAGAATAATACTCGGAGCCTCGTTAACTAGCTATTTGTAAAATACTTTTTCAAAAGTTTACATCAGAATATATATGTATTTTGTAGCTCTTACCGCCTTAGATGTGGAAAGTAAATTGTATTTTCCATTTACTTTCGTGGTGGTTTATCTACTTCAATAAACATTGGTGGGGTTTATCTACCTCAGGGGATAATTATTATTATTTTTATTATTATTACGTCAAGTAATATTAAGTTTGTTTTATTTACACAATAATTTATATCAGATTTAGTTAAACATTTCAGTTAATCTAATCTAACTTACTTCATAATTTAAAAATAAAACCACGTTTTAACGATGTCTAAGGGATTGAAAAGCTCTTCGACGTAGAATTTAACATACCTTCGAGGGTTAAGTTTATTGCTTTTCTTATTGGTGTAATCCCCGTTCCAAAATCAATAGTCATCAGCCACTAAATGTGGTCAACAACTCTATATTGGAAAATACACGATCTCAAATTGTTGTTTAAGTTGTAAAATAAGATCGTTAAATATATTTAGAATTTTATTTATTTATTTTTTTAATGATATTTATGTACAACATTTATAATTTTATTTTTAAATTTGTACTTAAAAAAATGTTTTAAGTATTGGTTATAATTATTTTAATATTTAATTTACATTATTCCCTTTAACTAATAGCCTAAACGATATGTATAAGCTTAACAGAACTTGTTAGTTGTCCATCAAAAGTACTATCATATAATTCTGTACCTAAGGCAGGTCCTGTGAACCGTTTTCGTCTCCATTGTCATCTCTTCCCAATTAAAATTTTAAAATCTCTAGCTCTTATTTCTTTTTGAATCGTCAATAATTTTTACTCTTTTTCTGTTATACTTTGTTACACATTTCGCTGATCCTTGCGATATTGTTCAATCCTTCTCTCATAAAATAAGCATTTTGTTAGCTATCATATATTATTAGGTTATTTTGATTCTCTATAATTCTTCCCATTACTTTTTCCTAATTTATCTGTCTATGTAATTTTCTCCAATTTTCTGCGTGCCCACAGTTCAAATTCTTTCTTTTTTTCCATTTTAAGTTTTAGTCTTCTTATTCTTCTAGTTTCCCATCCATACATAAAGAACTTGATGTTAAGTCCAAACATAGAGTTTGGACTTAACATCCAAACTCTTAACTTTTTCAACTCATATCTTTATGTTATTACATAATAACTGTTTGATGCTTCCTTAACAACTAGCATTGTTGTTTTTATTTCATTTTCACTTTTTTTAATCTTCCGTTTACATGGTAGCATGTACAATATCTATTGGTTTAACACAATATCTTGATTGGTTTAATGTTAAATTCATCTTTCTTTACTAAAAATATTCATTGGTATTTTCATTTTTCTAAAATTTATTTTCATTTCATATTATATCATAATGGTATTTTCTTACTCTGAAATCATCCACAGAATCTTCTATACTTCACCCCAAAAATAAAACATGCCTACAAACTCCATACAATTTATTTCACTCCTCCTAGACTATTCCTTCATCTTATTCTAGAAAATCTTTGATCGTATATTCAAGGTACATATTAAACAAGGTTAATGCCTTACCCAAATCCCATGCTCAGATCATTAAGTCTGAATATCCTTTATTGTCATAGCCGGTTTCTGATTCAAGAACATATCATTAATTAATCATTTATCCTTTCAATCTACTGTTTGCACAATGATGAATTATCAAAAATTATACTGAAAAAATGTATCATTAAAGTAGCTAAAATATTATTAAATTTAATATTATAAATATTTTTAAAACACCGATTTTTGCGGTTTCAAACATCAGTCAATCAATATCTATTTAAAAATATTGCAATTAAAAAAAATGAATTAATTTTTTTTCTGTTTATATGATGAAAAAAGTTTTCAAAATATGTAAACATGTCAGTAGAATATAAATACTTTGATTACACTTAATGATAATTATAATAAAGTTTCTTTATATAAACACAAAATAAAGAAAAATTTCACAGAAGAAAAATAAAGGAACAAAAACATTATCTTTCAAAATATGTATGAAACTCTTACTCTGTTTTTCTGTTTAGCCTCTGGAACCATCGTAAAGTATTACTTCAGAGGATGAATGAGGATGGTATGTATGAATGTAAATGATGTGTAGTCTTGTACAATCTCAGGTAAACTGTTCCTGAGATGTGTGGTTAATTGAAACCCAACCACCAAAGAAAACCGGTATCCACGATCTAGTATTCAAATTCGTATAAAAGTAACTGCCTTTACTAGGATTTGAAACTTAGAACTTTCGACTTCGAAATCAGCTGATTTGCGATGACGAGTTAACCACTAGAGCAGCCCGGTAAGCACATGTATGTAACTAATTTTCAACAACTGCTACGATCTGCGGGCATGAGATAGGTTAGCAATTTATCTATTATACTGCATACTACAGTGTATTTATAATCTAAGGTGGGTCCCTCCCAACAAGCTGTCTCTACTTGCCTCCTTTACAGCACTTCTAAAACCCGTCATGCGAAACACCTACTACTGATGGCGACAAAACTAAGACCTCAAGCTGATATAGACCGGTATTAATTATTATTTTTAATAATTGTTTATTTTACCATATTCATTTATTTTTGCTATTGTTTATTTATTTACATTTGTCTTTTAATTACTAATTATTTATTTCATCTGGTATTTATTTATTCTACTATATTTATTCGTTTATTTGGGAGCTACTATATAAATTATTTTGCATGAAATCATTTTATGTTTTACGTTTATAAAATATACTACGAATTTACGTTTTAATTAATTAAATTAATTTTACATTTATTATCGGACGAACTTATTATCTCTGTAGTATTCAATTTTTTTTTTAAATAAATATAATAATGATTGTAATTGTATTACTTTTACTCACGTTTTTTATCACTTGTTTATTTGCTTATTTTTTTTTGTACTGTACAACTTAACATTTTTATTTTGTAATATTGCAGGCTTACAAAGCTCAAAAGAATATTACTTATTGGTGCGGAAGTGCTATTTAGCAATAAATATTTTTTGTAAATAACAATGCCACGTCAATGAAAATCATAAGATTACCCAATAACAAATAAACAACTCATTTCATATTCTTTTATATTACTTCATTGTAACTGTATATTTATAGCAAAACCTTAGTTTAACATACTTGAAAAAAAAAAAAATATATATATATATATATATATACATACTTTCAAGAAATAAATAAATTACTTCATATACATCTTGAACAAAATAATAATTTTATTTGCAATGACAAATAACCAGAACATATTTCGTTACTATAATAGTGACGTCATAATTGTTCAATATGGTATATTGCACACTAAAAACCTACTACGCAAAAGTAAAATGATGTAAGTCATGTAAACTTACTGAATATAACTTTTTTTTGCCGACTTCCGTGATTTAGTAGGTAGCGTATCGGCATTTCGTGCGATGATTCTGGGTTCGAACCCCGGTCAGGCACGGCATCTTTTGATAAACTAGCAATTTCAACCGGGCTAATGACCATATTGTTAATGTCCGGTCTTTCATAATAAAAAAAACTTATTGAAAAAACAAGAATATTAAGCACAAAACGTTTTAATGAATTAAAGGTTGACGTTCACAAAGAGAAAATTATTTACAATAATAATAATATTTATTGACCATTTAATATCCGTATTATGTTATTTTCAAACGTAATTTAAACATATATTTAATTTTAATTATTATATTATCATTAAAGTTTAAATTAATGATTAATAAATTTACAAGAGAAATAGTTCAAATTGAGACTATCTACCTCTTACGGAATAATTATTTGGTTATTATTGTTTAGGGCTATTTAAATGCATCTAATTTATCATCGGATATAATTATAATAAATTTATATCTTTAAATAGATTTCAACAAGTATTTTTCCGATTCTTATTAAATATTTTATTTTTTAACCTACATCACGATTTTTTAAGTAGGATGTGAAGTAGGATATTTTTTAACATGGATACACTGATTAATGTGCAATTATTTAACGCTGTGGTATAACTTTATAACCAACTTAATGATGATGTACTTTGCACATTAGAATACTAGATATGTATTTAGGATATCCTCGAACAGATTTTATTTTGTGTTTTTTAACCAGAATAATTTATTAGCTGTACTTATGCGTAAGCTCTTACATTGTTCTATAAAATTTACTTCAGATCTCAAAATTTTTACCATCGAATTCGTTCGTTTCTGAGGAAGGATTAAATAATATAAATTGTGTTTGAATTAAATTAAGATTTATCAAACGTTTTTTGAAATTCTTGGATTTTTTAAATAGAGTAATCATTTTCCGAAACAATTACTGAGCGTACTAAACATAGGAGATAATTTTACTATTTGTATATTTTTAAGATTTATTAATTGAGATTTAACTATTTATATCAAAATAACTAGGAGTTTTCTTTAATGGACCCTTGCTCAATGGTGTCTCGCAAAAACATACCGTTATGAATTGGTTTATACTTTTTTTTTGTCTTCAATCATTTGACTGGTTTGATGCAGCTCTCCAAGATTCCCTATCTAGTGCTAGTCGTTTCATTTCAGTATACCCTCTACATCCTACATCCCTAACAATTTGTTTTACATATTCCAAACGTGGCCTGCCTACACAATTTTTCCTTCTACCTGTCCTTCCAATATTAAAGCGACTATTCCAGGATGCCTTAGTATGTGGCCTATAAGTCTGTCTCTTCTTTTAACTATATTTTTCCAAATGCTTCTTTCTTCATCTATTTGCCGCAATACCTCTTCATTTGTCACTTTATCCACCCATCTGATTTTTAACATTCTCCTATAGCACCACATTTCAAAAGCTTCTAATCTTTTCTTCTCAGATACTCCGATCGTCCAAGTTTCACTTCCATATAAAGCGACACACCAAACATATACTTTCAAAAATGTTTTCCTGACGTTTAAATTAATTTTTTATGTTAACCAATTATATTTCTGACTGAAGGCTCGTTTCGCCTGTGCTATTCGACATTTTATATCGCTCCTGCTTCGTCCATCTTTAGTAATTCTACTTCCCAAATAACAAAATTCTTCTACCTCCATAATCTTTTCCCCTCCTATTTTCAGATTCAGTGGTCCTTCTTTGTTATTTCTACTACATTTCATTACTTTTGTTTAGTTCTTGTTTATTTTCATGCGATAGTTCTTGCGTAGGACTTCATCTATGCCGTTCATTGTTTCTTCTAAATCCTTTTTACTCTCGGCTAGAATTACGTTTTCTTTAGCAAATTGTAGCATCTTTATCTTTTCACCTTGTACTGTTACTCCGAATCTAAATTGTTCTTTAACATCATTAACTGCTAGTTCCATGTAAAGATTAAAAAGTAACGGAGATAGGAAACATCCTTGTCGGACTCCCTTTCTTATTTATACTGAAGTATAATAATTCCTACATTGTTCATGTTTGTGAAATAAGATGAAAGAAAATTTTAGATTCAAAACTTCATGGTAATTAAAAAAGGCACTCATATAGTTTTCTAGGATCGAGAAACAACCTAAAGCTTCTTTTTTCATTGATTATTTATAAGACTTTATGCATGATTGAGTAAGTGCATGAGCCTTATACATTAATAATATAGACTAATTAACTAGATTGGTAAATATCCTTTATAATCTCATGACGAAATCTTTTTGCTATTTAAAAAGAGGCAATAATTTTGTATAAAAAATATTTTTTTTTCAAACAGTATATTAATTTATGAAGTAGAAAAATTGGTTTGTAATTCAATTTAATTTATGGATCGCTCTTTATAAAATAATCTGTTACAGATGAGACGAAAAGACAGTTTCCATAAGACTATTATTAATGATAAGAACAAGAAAGAACCAGTAAGCATTCTTAAAAAAATCATAAAAAATTCCATCCTGATTATTTCCTCACGGATCAAATAATTTTATTGTTTTTACATTCTCCCGCGTTTTAAAAACTTGCATTCATCGTTTCTACTTGTGCCTAAATTAAAACGGACACTAGTTACCTGAAAAAAGGAGTATGAAATTCTATAAACAGCCGGTTCTACGATAGATAATAATCAGCCCCTATTTTCCCGTAATTATATGATGAACTACTTTTTTTTCGAAAAATTTATTACGATATAGTTATAGACTGGCAAATTTCAAGTGGAATTTTACTTTTCTTTAAAGGTTTAATAGTTTTTAAAAGAAATCCTTTAAATCCGAAAATGCGACGTTTTGTAGAAAGATTATATATAACTTTATATTCTGTTATAAATAAACATATTTTGAACAAAAAAATACACCATTTAATCACAAAAGAATGTAAAGATACACAACTATGATCGCTTAAATATAATTTTTTAACGAATATAATGTACGTTTCTGTGTATATGCCCAACTTTATAACCATTTCACAACTTGTAAAAATTATCATATTTACAGTATTTTGTTTGTTAAAGTTCTACTTAGACAAGAGAAACTTACTTTTGTAAAAAAAAAAATACATTTTTAAAAATGTATACTTCACCCCTCGCACCATACACCAGAGTTTAAAAAGCTAAATTTTATAACGGTAAACAAAAACATCTAATGAATAATTATTTTACAATAAAATGAATGCAAACGTTTATTTATTTAATTTTACATGTAATAAAAGAATATAAAAATTACAGTAATTGAAAGCAAATTACAAAATAAATTTAATAAACAAAAAAATGTTTACTACTTTGAAATAAAAACAATCTCCGGTTTACAGAAATTCTAATTTAAATTATAAAAAGATGATTACAAAAACTGTAATGTATTTGAAAACTCAAGAACGGTTTATAAATGTATTACAGATTTTCAGAACAATCCTTTTATCTATATAACTTGTAGAAAAATATGATAGTATGCAATTTTTTAACTAAAATATACCACACTAGGATATTCATCCAAAGGGAACTTATTAGGAAGTAAAGAGTATGGAGAATAAAAATCTAAGAAAAGGATGTAATCAAAATTTTTTAAAGTATTTTTAAAGAAATGTGACAAATTTTTTAACGCCTAATTTTTTTAATCAGATGCATTCTTCGTATAATAATGAAAAATTGTAAAAGAAGATTAAATGTTAAATGGGTGGAATAATATAGAAAATTAAAAAAAAAATAATTTATTCATAAAAATTCAGAATATAACTTAAATAAAATATGATATTAAAGCAAAACTGGTTCTTTAATTTTCGAATTTAATTTTTCTGTATTTATTAAGTGTCATAACAACGATGATTCTGAAGGAATTGACCCATCAGACATCAGTCACTCTCTAAAACAGTTGATTAATCGTTCAATGCCAATGTTAAACTAGGGGAATATAGAAGTAAAGACTTAGATAACACAGATACTAGTAAACCGTTCTTATATGTGTGTGTCTTTGGGTTTTTGTGTGTGCGTGCGCGCACGGATTGATTGAATGGTTGTGTGTATACTAGTATGTCTTTAACTACATGGGAAATGCCGCCCTTACTGTGGCGACCCTGATACCCGAGAACACGTGGTGTTCTGGTGCCCGCAGTGGGATGAATACCGCCTAGCTTGCTCGGGGATTACCGGACCGCTCAGCGTGGAGAACATAATCGCCACCATGTTGCGGAGCCCCAAAAATGGTTTGATACCATTGCAGGGTTCGTGGCGAGGGTTCTTCAGGAGAAGGATCGGGGGCTCGGTGATGAGGAACAGCCCTCTGCGGAGCTGTCGTTCGCACGTGCTTGCACGACTGAGCGGTAACGATGAGGCATGGGGACTCTCGCATACACGAGCGAATAAGACAGAGTCTCGGTCTTTTTCCACCTCGAGTGGTCGTCCCACTCGAGGTGTCCCCGTTAGAGTCATTGGAATAAAGACCGAGTTCCGGCTCTCGGAGTGGGAACCCAGGGAAGGCATAGCCAGGCCTGGTGGATCCAACTTTGAAGGTTTCAGGCGGGCGCAAAGTGAGATCTGACCGGCGGGCAGAGACGTGGAGGCCCGATAGAATAAAGGACACTCCCCTGAGCTGTGTAATACTTAACTGCAGGATCCGGTCCGGGGGAGAAGAAGAATAAAATAAAACTACATGGAAAATAACAAAAATGATAATAATTTCAAAATATTTTATATCGTAATAGCTGAAGAAAAGATAGCTATAGGTAATTATAATAATTATTTTTAAAACTTCAATAAAATTCAGTTAGGTTTTCCAAACAATCGATTATCATGTGTACCTCTTTTTTATATGAACAACGTATAGTCGAAAATTAACCAAAAGACTTTTAACTTTTAAGGTAAAAATATTTACGGTGAAAGTTGGACTACGTGTATTGTAATCCTCATAACTTCTATTTGGTAGAATTTTATTTTTCACTGACCTCTTTGTCTGTTGTATTAGCTGTCAAATTTCTAATTAAAGGTATTATGTTAATTTTTTTCCTATTTCTAAAATATTAAAAATTTCTTTTTTGAACTTGAAAGATATAATTTGTATTACAATATGTATGTACGAGTATATAGGAAGGATTATGAGGCCCGACTTTATCTAATGAATACTTCATTTACAAGTTGAACTTCTTGTAGAATCACAAAATAGGAAAGACCAAAACTCCCAAGCAGTTCCATTGGCATAGTCTTTGCCACAAAACTACGAAAAACTCGAACTTCGTCCAAGTTCTGGTACCCCATATCCTTAGTACGAATCCAATGGTTTCTATCCGAAACCAGCAGCCTACAGATCACTTCAGAGAGAAGAGGTTTAAAAGTAAAGGTAGGATAATATGAAATGGATAGTCTCTCAAAGGGACCGCAGAATTGTTTGAATTTATTCTTAGACGGGAAAACTCCATCTAAAAATTTATTCAAGGCCCTTGAAGATAGTGTACAGATCTTACCGCACACGAGTTCAAGGAGTTTGTGGGTCATTATCAGAATGAAAAGGCATATTAGCAATAAATTGTTTTTCGTTGACATGATCAAATATAATATACTCAACAAATTTTCTCCTTCAAATACTAAAGAAATGTTTGAAGTAAGCGCAGGATTGTTTAAATAAAATTTCCTCCCACTCGCAGTTGAATACAGATGTATCTGTATGAATTATAAAACGTCCAGCATTCAACCATTTAAAGTACTGTTTAACATCGAGTATGAGATTTTCACGAAAATGTGCTTACTTTAAAAATGAGGTTTTTTACACCATACAGAATAATCTTAAAATAAAAGATTCTCTTAAACTAATTATCCTTTTAAATATATACGTTTTAAATTTTTGGAAGATACATTGTATATGTTTTTAATTTCTTCTGTTCTACTCTGTTCTAGATAATAATTATTAATAATAGCTTACATTTAACTGTGTTTATGACAACAAACAATGAGTAAAAACTCTTTACTGGAAAACGCTTTCTACTAAAAACAGATTTGAAGTACTACTAAACGCTTCAAAAATGTTTTTTTTTTAATTATCAGTATCTGCCACTATGCATAAACTACGTAATCTTTCCAAGAACTTACAAACTCAGATACAATTGTAAATTTTTCTAGGAAAATCTTACTAGTTGGATTTATCTATAATACAGAAACAAAGATACTACATATCACTGCATTAAATTAAAAAAAAAAAAAAAAAAAAAAACAGAAAAGAAACATACTATTTCCTATCAAAGTTTGAAAGTTTGAAAAGTTAAGTTGCGCGCAGGATGGAGATGAACTTCGGCTGGCTACTTGGTACTTAACATCCTATCACGATATATTATCACCTTCGCTGTACAGAACTATTACCAGTGTCAACATTACTATAGATAACCCAGATAGAACTACTTTACTTCTATGTGTTTATGTTTTATAAACTTTGACGAAAAAACAGCTTACCATGAAACATTTATTCCAAATGAACAAATCTCATATTGACTGATAGTTCTTTTAAACAGGCAATTATAATAATACATCCTGTTTTTTTATAGTAATTTATCATTATTATTTATCAAAGGTTATTTAACCTTTAAAAGTTACATATTTTTAACTCGCAGTTTTATCTTAATTAGCAACATAAGTATATATATATATATATATATATATATATATATATTTGTGTGTGTGTGTGTGTGTGTGTGTGTGTGTGTGTGTGTGTGTGTGTATGCTTTTTCTTTTTTCGTTTTTTTCTGTTAAGCCTCCGGAACCGTAAGATATTACTTCACCATCCATCCTCATGAATGAGGATTATATGTATGAATATAAATAAAGTGTAGTCTTGTACAGTCTCAGGTTGACCATTCCTGAGATGTGTGGTTAATTGAAATCCAACCACTTTTTAATAAAATAAAATAAAAATTGAAGAAATATATCAAGATGCGGTAAATCGATGAAGAAAGAAGCATTTGAAAAAATACAGTTAAAAGAAGTGATAAGACTTATAGGCCCCATATTAAGGCATCATGATAGTCACATAATAGTCGCTTTAATATTGGAGGGACAGGTAGAAGGAAAAGATTGTGCAGGTAGGCAACGTTTGGAATACGTAAAACAAATTGTTAGGAATGTAGGATGTAGGGGGTATACCGAAATGAAACGACTGGCATTAGATAGGGAATCTTGGAGATCTGCACCAAACCAGTCAAATGACTGAAGACAAAAAAATAATCAGATGAATAGATCGTTTTTGAACGATTCGGAAACCTCTTATCTTATTAGTGTTTTTACTCGACTACCCAAAATTGATTGTAATGTATTTAGGGTGTATGTATATGTGTGTTTATTCTACTGCAGCAGGTCAACGGCTGAACCAATTTAAATTTATAACCCGGCATTGGAATCCTTACGTTACCGGGAGTTGCATAGGCTATATGGTTCTTACATATTACGTTACCGCAGCTATGTTTAAAAACAAAGTAGTCAATCGGATTTCGGTGGAAAATGGGACGATATAGAGTTAAACATAGATTGAAAACAGTCTCTTTATTAATTTTAATAAATGGTTATTTATATTTATTTATTTTATAAATATAATTTTACCAAACTTAACCTACGCTCGCTTCGCTCGCTAACCTTGATTAATTAACAGGAGTGTTTTGATTATTTAAATAATAAATAATTACAATAATTACTGAATTTATTAATTAAATACTCAAAAAATTTCGGTTTTAATTGTCAAGGTTAGCAAGCGAAGCGAGAGTAGGTTAAGTTTGGTAAAATTATATTTATAAAATAAATAAATATAAATAACCATTTATTAAAATTAATAAAGAGACTGTTCATTTTCCACCGAAATCCGATTGACTACTTTGTTTTTAAATAAAGCTGTAGCTGCGGTGGCGTTAATACGTAAGTACCGGCTGTATATATATATATATATATATATATATATATATATATATATATATATATACATGTTTATACACATGTATATACATGTTTAAAAAAATTTTTGAAATTTGAAAAAAGATTATACTATATACAAAACTGTTACCCGCACGCCCTTTAATTATCCTATATTAAATAATAATTTTTGTCAGCAGTGTTTTTTTTTTTTTTGGCAATCTTGTTTTAATATTGACCGTTTATCCTTATATAACAAAAGAACTATTTAATTAATTTTAATCATCTTTTTTGAAAAAATTTTTTATTAGCCCTGAATCAAATCTTATATACATAAAATATAACTTAAAATATTGAAACGAAGTAATAAAAAATATTTTTACGCTCATGGTGTGTTTATTTAAATAAAGATTATAAACAACGATAATTACTATTAATGTTTTTGAAAATGTTAATAAAAAACATTTTGATCTGAAATTTTGAATTTATCATTCCCTCTTAATAATACAGAAAAGTAGAAAATAGAGGATGTCCATTATTTAACTAGTAAAGAATATAAAGTACAATTTTTCGGTGGTTATTAAAATATTAAAAATTCTACTTTTTTTTTATTGTACGAGTATTTTGTTTACCCAAAGGTATAGTATAGCATATTTTACATACTACATGAAGCGTATTTATTTATACTGGTTTATATATATTTATATATATTAATGTGTCCAGAGAATTTAATATAATACTATTTCTGCTGAAGGCAAAGAGGAGGATTATTTGCATAGATATACGAACACGAACGAACAGTGCAGGCAGACAATGTATTTTACAGTTTTCATTAGAACCATATTCGTAGTGAAATAAAGTTTGCTTCTTTTTAACTCAATTTTAACACAGCAACATCCGCACATTGTATTATATTATGATATTTAGTGATTTTTTTTTTAGTTTTATATACATTTATATTACTCGGTATAAAAAATTTTCCACACCAGATTGATGAGATCCCGCTATAATATAGCCTAGCTGGCAAGAGTTACCCTACCACGAAAAAGGTCATGCAGTAACATCACCATCAGCAACAGTGGTGGCTGGCAATGTATTTGCATACAGTTACACCGGAGAAGGGTAGTAATATTGATTAGAGTGCCGTAACCTCGCAACGTTAATAAAAAGCTCTCTCTACTGTCATTTGCACAAAGATTTCTAATGACCCAACAGAGGTTGATAATCTCCTGTCTCAGTCTACATAAATACGTTAAATCGGTTAAATTATATTTCTTCTTTTTTTTTTAATTTTTATATTTTATCAAACAAATCAAAACCACTTTAAACTGAAATAAATTTCAATTTATTTAGTTTATTTAATTATGTAAAAAATTACTTTTATATTAAAATTCTCTATTTTAGTATTTAATCAAATACTAGAACAGAATGACGACTTTTGTTACGTAATGGGAGGACCTTTCAATTTCATCCGGAAAGACCCGCATCCAATACCAGTAAGGCTTTGAAATTTTCAGATGCTAAAAAAGTTCCAACACAAGAGCTTTAACTTTTATGCTTTGTAATAAATTATGCGTTCAAAAAAAATTGAATTATATATATTTCAACTGCTTTTTTTTTCTAGATATCAAGTACGTAATTTTCTTTATTTCAAATTCAACATGCGATTGCGTCATTTATTCATTTAATAATTGTAGCAGTATCTGTTATATCCATAAATCATCAGACTTGGATGTGCTATATTGTCGTCAGGACATTTTCAGCCAGAAGTGGAATTATCAATCTACCACAGAGGAAGGCTTGAGCTAATCATTTGTTCCACTTTTAAATAAAATTGTTGGTAATAATTTTATTTTCTGCCAATTTAATTATTAAAAATTAACAATGAGCCTGTTTCGCGAAAAAATCACCAGCGAATTATGTCTATATATCTATGAAAAGTGCTAATAATATTTATTTTTATTGTGTAATTAAAGAAAGAAAAAATTATGCGATGGCGGATTCTAAAACTCAAAAATTGGGAGAGGATAAAAAAATAATAAATTCTATTTTTAAAGTTTTTAAAATTTTTTAATTGGTACAAACCAATTAAACTTTTTTATTTATTAAAAACAAAACGTTTTAACGTTATAATTAATATAAACGAGCTTAATCAATATTCAAACCATAAGCGTCTTTATTTATCCTTTTTTAGGATTTAAAAAAATAAAATATTCAAATACTCTTTATATGCGCCGCAACCGTAATGATGCAGATAATATGATTCACAATCAATCCAGAAAATGACGTAATCATCTCAAAGAAAAACATGTATCCTAAGAAATGTTTACTACGGAAAGTAAGGGGTGAATATCTTCGGGTTACCTTCTCGTGACCCACAAGTACGTATTTATTTTATGGAATTTTATAACATTCAATACCCTGAATTTAAAACAATTTTGGTTTTCAGATTAGATCAAATGGCGTTTCCGTCCACTGTTTTGTTCTTTTGACATCGACATTAACATTTATAACACTCTTGATTCAGTTAAACTCTTGGATATAGTTGATGAAATCTGTAGAACATTTATGACGTTAACTGAGTACGACAAATAAACACATATATCATCAAAAAGCATTACTCTTTTTGATGTAGTCGCCTAAATGCTAACTAGTAAGTTGTTTTTGAAACTGGAATCAGACTTCAAAAAGCTCGATTCCGAAAAATTCCGTAGTATAGAAAAACATATGATTTTTGGCGGTGCGATTTCATTCATTGGTAATCTCTAGAAATATCATGAAAACTAATCAAAATTTTTCAGTTTTTCGTACGATTTTTATAAATTTTCAAAATATACATTACCACTCATTGTATATAGTTAAAGATTAACATTTTTTTCTAAAAAAGATCTAATTTCTATAAACGTTTTAAACTAAGTATTCATATCTTAAATAAGTATTAAAAAATTTAATTACTAACTTTGCCCGCCGGATAGAAACTCATCGATACAAATTAGTTTTTAACAGCTGATTTTGGAAGTCAAAGATTCTGAAGTTCAAATCCTATTAAACGTTAGTTGCTTTTATACGGATTTGAATACTAGATAGAGGATACCGGTGTACTTTGATGGCTGGGTTCAAATAACCATATGTCTCTGGAATGATCGGCCTGTGTTGTGCAAGACTGCACCTCATTTACGTGTCATACATATCCTCATCTCATTTGGCTGTGGGAGGGTTGCTTATTATGTACTAGTTGAACAGATTGCAACGTACATTTCAGGAAAAAATATTTAAAAAATAGCAATATTTGGTATTTTCCTACTGATTAGTTTCAATCCAGTTTTGAACAAGTGGGACCAAAGAATATGTAATAATTTAAACCATTTATTCATAATTTACTTATCTAATAATAGAATGATCTCCAAATTTTTAAAAATGACTATTTTATAAAATATTTTAATAATTGTTCTTTCTAAATAACATGTTAATGTTAATGTTGAAAATTTTCTAATATTTATTTTTTGCGAATATACGTGTTATTAAAAGAATGACCTAATTTCAGAACCGTACACATGTGCAACCATGCACGCTTAGTGAATGAAATTTGCACCATTTGAAAATGTGCGTCCTAGAGTTTCAAATACCGGCCGCCAGACTGCAGTAGTAACGCTCAAGCGTACGCTAACCTCAGTCGTAAACATCATGGCGTTTATGCAACAGAAGGATTGTTTTACATTTCTACAGTAGCAAGTCTGTAATTCAATGTGCATTTCGACAGCGGTTTAGAATTGATCCACCCTCGGCCAAGAGCATTCGTCACTGTACAAACCATCTGAAGAACCGGAATGTTTATGTAAAGGAAAGAGTCCAGGGTTTCCAGTTATTTCAGTGGAAATTATGTGACTAATTCAAGACACATTTCAGGTAAGCCCTAAAGAATCCATTCGTTGCGCTAGCTAAGAACTTGTGATCCCTCATATGACTGTTTGGCGTGTGTAAATACGAGATTTTTTTCCAATTTACGCCATATCGATTACAAGTGATACAAAAGATTTATATCACATCGATTACTGTATAAAAGTAATAAAAGAGAATGTAAAGATTTCTGTGGTATACTCTTTGTTGATATGGAAGACGATAGGTTCTGACAGCGGTTAATCTTTAGTGATGAAGTAAAATTTCATTTAAGCGCTAAGTTTCACGTCACATTGTTTTCATATAAGGACTTGATAATCTCCACGAGATTCACCAAAGGTTAATGTTTATATTTTGTGCGGTTTCCTTTACAAAAATATATATTTTTTTTAAAAAAAACGTAATAATAGGCATTCTTATCTTGAAAGGCTGCAGAACTGGCTTTTTCGATAACTGTTAGAAGAAGACTGAAGAATTCATTTTTCAGCAAGATGAATCCCCACATCACCACAATCGAGTTTGTCAATTTCTAAATGAAACATTACCTCAACGCTTGATAAGGCTTACGGGAACCTAAGATTTGACACAAGTCTTGGGTTGTGGCCGATAGTGATCTCTTGGCTACAAAATCCCCCGATATTATACTGTGTTTTTTCTTGTGGGGATGTGTGAAACAAAGTGTTTATGTTCCATCATCACCTGCAGATTTGGATAACCTGAAAACTTGTATCACCTGCAGTAACATCTGTAACGAAAGACTATCTGCAATGTGTAGCGGAAGAATTCAGCTATATTCTTGATGTTATCCGTGCTGCAGTTGAAGGGTATATAGAACAATTGTAACTTGATAAGTGGAACTTTTAAACATTTTTTAATAGTATTTTTATTTGTATCACATTTCTGTTATGAAATATACTCGTATGTGTTTGAAATCGGATCAGTCTTTTTGATACATACTATATTGTTATGAGAACGTGTAATTGGTGAGTCAATAAAGTTTTAAACTTTAATTTTAAAATTTGATAATTTTTTAAATAAAAACTTTTATAAACAAATTTTTTTCCAATATTTCATATTTTATAACTGTTTAGTATTTAACATATTAAAAACTTTTAGTATTTTACAGTACTATAAAACACTTTAAACAATGAATCCCTAAGATATCCACAATTTTGATTTACTCATTCTACAAGTAAAGTTTTTATGTTTGTCTTCGCACAATATAACGTCTCCGAAGTAATTTCTGTAAC
Source organism: Lycorma delicatula (assembly GCF_047948215.1). Taxonomy (NCBI): domain Eukaryota; kingdom Metazoa; phylum Arthropoda; class Insecta; order Hemiptera; family Fulgoridae; genus Lycorma; species Lycorma delicatula. The sequence continues at coordinate 32,816,049 of NC_134457.1, read as the reverse complement.
TCTTAATGCATGTTTCTTTAATTTCTTTGTAGATAGAAATCACTGAATAACTTAATTTCAAATAGGGACAAGAAAAAATCGTATGCCGGGAAAACTTTCTGGCAAGGTTTATGGAGAAAACGTGGTCTGAAAATAATTATGTTGCTGGATTCTGTTGAATCATATCTCATTCTGTTGAAATCATGTATCTGCATTGATTTTATATTTCTCCGCTATTTAAAAAATTAAAATTTTCAGTAATTCAGATGTATCGCTATGATATAACTGTAACCACATTTCCATCATTGTTTTCAAAAAATATGGATTGATTATTCCAGAGGAATTATCCTCTACGCAATCACTAATGTGCCTCTAATCACTCACTACACGCTGTACAAAGATTCTTCATGCATTTTATTAGGATTATTTTTTACTCTATAGCGGAAAGTTTTGTTTATTCACATATTTACAGAATTATAATTGTGATTCATCATTCACTCTCATACTATGCGTAATTTTAATAAGATTCAAAAAAAAGGTTGGCGGCAGAAGGTTGGACAACTCTATAACTTAACATGTACGTGAATACTTGTAAAAATTCTCATGAAGAATCCTTCAAACACTGGAATTCTGCAAGCCAAGTGAAAGTGGATGACGACTGGCTGTGGTGTATAAAATCACAATGTTTCTATTACCTGATACACTACGTTCAGTTCCTTCGTTTATCAAGTGGATTCTTTTTCAATCCTGAAAACAATTTCATCATAATTCCGATTCACCGTATAATTTAGATGGATATTAAAAATGGCTTCGAAACAATCGTTGAGCAACGGTAAAATTATGCAATTTTTTGTAGCAAGCTTTAATCGTAAATTAAACGCTGTTCACCCATCAAACGGTTCATTATAAGTAAAATGTACAAAAAAAATTGATTGTTCATTAATTGTTTATATAAATAAAACACTCTTTTCGAAAATTTTTACGCGATTCATTAGTTAATAACTTTCAAAAAACGTATTGTTCTCAGTTTAAAAATATAACAACAGTAAATATAACAATATAAACTGAAGAGGTTTGTATTGTTAAGCTGCGAGGGCGTTATGTGATAATTGTAATCTGAAATACGGAAGAGGAGAAGTCTTATTCATTGGTCAAATTTTTATCGGCTTTTCTATTCAGATTATATTGTTACCGTAGTAACCGGCGTGGTCGTTAAATGATAATTGTAATCTGATAAACGGAAGAAGAGAAATCTTGTTCCTTGTTATAATTTTTTCGGCTTTTCTATTCAGCTTCTATTTTTACCATAGTATTCGGCTGTGGCGTTATATGAAACTGTAATCTGAGATATGGCGAGGAATATCTTGTTCATTGGTTTATTTCATTTCATTTCAGTTAGTTTCTTTCATTTTAAAACCACAATGAATTCATAGTTACTTCCTTAAATTAAAATAATTGTTTAATAAATTTTGTTATTTTCAGTAAAACCAGTCTGGAGTTACAGATACAGACAGACGTATTGTACGTACACTAATTTCTTCTTGAAGTAGCGTATAAAATAATCTTGTCTATAGATCTCTCTCACATCTAAAGAATTATTTTTAGTTTTAAATATCTCTTTTAAAGATCTAAATTGAATCTATTTTTAAATAATAAAATAGATTTTGAGTTCATAATGAAAACTTGTATAAGTTGACATTAGTCAACTTATACAAGTTTTAAAAAAAATTATTTTTTTAAAAATAATTTAGCATTTTTTATCAAATTTATGCGCAATTTAATAAATTATATTATTAATTTTTGTTATTAACTTATTTGATTAAACTTTTAAACCCAAACGTAACCAATCAGTTACTTCTGATTACGATAATTATAATTTTAAATATTGCAAGTCTTATCAAAGTAAAAATTTGAAGAATGTTTAATATAAATTTCTCGTGATTGAACTTGGATTTCCTTCTCTCTCATTTCCTATTCTTTCCTTTTAAGATACCATTTTACTCTAATCTTTAACTACTATTTTCATTTCTTACAATCCCTACCTACATTTTTTTTTAAATTATTCATCCTTTGATTTTTTTAAAAATTATTTAGCCTTTTTTTTTTTTTTTTTTTTTAATAGAAAATATTTTACTAACTCATAATTATACAAAGACACCACTTTTTCATTTGTTCCCAATAACCGAAAAATGACTAAACCTATCATTTCCTTTTTTTTCATTTCATTTAAACCTAAACATTTCGTAATGATAGGTTTCACTCCCGGAATGTTTAACACAGTTCAAATTTTACCAATCTCACTACTTTATAAATCATATATAAAAAAACCTACAAATAAAGAACGTAGAACTTCTTTTATTAAATTGAATGCCACAACCTTTATCAGTAGTCATTGTCTATGTTAATATCGACTTCTTCAAATGTTTATTACGAAATTTAATGTCGTTATCTAATCTGCCGGCAACCTGTGAGATTTCATTCGTTTTTATATCCTGAACTAAGAAGTTCCATCAGAGTAAGCCATACACATATTTGGCAAGGATTCTACTTGGTATATATTTCATTTATTTTGGTATTATTAATATTATCATAATGCCTATATAACGCGAATCTATGATATAGCGTTCTCAAAGGCTTGAAGAGAAACTTATTCGCTCGGCTTAAATTGAGTTCAACTTTCGTGAAATATGTTAGGTCTCAAATCAGGTTTTGATTGTCACCCTGAAATTAACAGTCTGAACTTGAAAGATATTCAAATACGTAAAATGACTAAAATATTTAACCATTCCATTGCTAAAAAATTGAATGATGAAACTCCTGGCATTTACATTGCTCTCGGCAAAGTAATTCCTGAAAAAAATTAATATCCTTAATTTAATTAAAGATTTGATCTGAAGAACAAATTCTTTATCTAAAAATTTCTTAGATAATTTTAAATGACATAAGTCATAGTAAAAGATATAAAAGAAAGGAATATAAAGGATTAAAGAATTCCTTGCATACTTTAAAAATACAGGGCCAAGTGTATCTTTTGATTGGCAGTTTACTCCTTAAATCTGAAAATATTTCCCAATTTTTATAAATTTTTTTTTATTTCTGAAACCGATTGAATATTAGCCGGATCAAATACAAACCCAACTTTGAAAATGGAATTTAATGAATCATTGGAAAACTTTTTGCAAGATAATAATAGTCTTGTATATTTTAAATAAAATGAATTACAATTCGTAGTGTATTTACTTTACTTTTAGGACAATAATTCTGTCATACGTCACGTAAATTTATATTTAATTGCATGTAATATAAGATATCATTTCAATTGATAAATTGAAAAAAAAAAAATTAAAATGATGAGTAAATAATTTTCAGCATCGTCATTAAAAAGGGTTGAATTTTTGCGATGAAGTCAATTATTTCCCTATCATTAGGACTCCCTCTCTCGTATGGATGAAATATTTTGCTAAGATGCGCAGAAAATACGTCGGCTTTATCCATATCGCTCCTGACCTACTACCCATCAGATGCTTTTAATAGAAGGAGCGATGGCGTAGATCGCTAAAAACCCCTCGTGGCTTTCCACAAAGTGCATCCATCTTTTTCCAAGTGGTAAAATTTTTTTAACATTGTCTTTGAACGTCTCGTACCTAATGATCTTTTCAATCAGCGTTTAGCCCTGTTGAGAGATGTTCTGTCCTCACGTTTGCAATAGCATCGCCACTTCTTTCTGAGTCACCTGTTTGTATTAGGCCATCATCTATCTCGGATAGTCAGTGCCTTCTCTCCCCTCATATTTCTCCTTAGTTGTCGATCGCCATGCTTCCTCTTGCATGATTGAAATAGAATAGTGAGTTTTTCAATCGATGTCATCAGAAAATTTCAATGGAACCGATTCAATCAGGTTCTCTTCTATCCAGTTTCGATATGAGTCCCAGTCCTTCCTTGCTGTTATGACGGATAGGTGACTTCCTTTATTTTATCACCATCGTACTTAAAGTGGGTAGAACAGACGAGCGGTCTGGTGTTTAGTTGTAACTATTTTTAAACGGAGTGTACAGGAACGACATACCTGAAGTGAGGAAGGAAGTTCGACATTTTACTTGGGTTTGGAAGCCAGTATGTAGGCTGTAACGCTGAGACCACATTGAGATATAGCTAGAGCATACAACTCCTTAACGTTCTTCCTCTAGTTGTTGCAAGCTGAGAATCTCATAAAGGATGTTTTCCATTCCAGTATCCCACCTGCGTACGATAAACTGAGAACCTAGGGTTGCAAAGAATTCCAAAAATACTCACTTGCTATCGCTTGGCGAAGATGACAGTTCACTGCAAATATTCTGATAAGCCCCAGCCAGTCTAGAATTTCGACCAAGGTGCCTTGAATCTGATCTGTGTAGAATCCAGGCAGTTACTATGTCTCAGGAATTACCCTGCAGTACCCCCCCCCCTCATGTGCTTTGCCATTCGATGATTTGTCGAATACTCAGAGAATCCCTGAACCTGAAGATAATTTTGGTCTGTGAAGTGTGTTTCCGAGAAAAGGATGACGTCCAAGGATTCGGTAAACGCCAGAGATTTCAATTCTTCTCGCTGAATAACTGAATGCTTCACGTAACAATATTAAGAAATTCTAACCATCAGTAAATGTTTGCTATCACTTGGTTGAATAAGCTTATTAGGCTCAGATTACATTATACAGCCTAAAAAAGACAGTTTGTCAGATTATTATAGTTCACTAATTATTTGAATCAACCACTTCTAAAATAATGCTATTAGTTAAATATAAATTATAAAATTGCATTCGAAATAAATTTTTTTATTATATTATATACGTAATGATACTTTAATATGACCTCATTTCATAACCGCTACAATAAAATTTAATGGAGAAGCAGTTAACTATTAGCCCAACAGTCAACATTTAAAAACTTTTAATTTTGTGTTTTAATTGGTTCATACTTTTAGTGATTATAGAAATAAATTTTGAAGTTTAAAAAGGAATAATAATAATCCATTCATAAACTCATAATGAACATCAGATTTATTATAAAATAGAACATTTTATAGATCAAATTCAAAATGTTTGAATGAACTCTTAATTATATATAGTCCACCAGTTTCATTCAGGGATACAATTTATGTTTAATTATCTTCTGTAAAAATTTTATGTTAGTAAATATAGCACTATTTTTTTGCCATCTGACATCTTATGTCAATATTAAATATAATTATGTATATATAATATTATGTAATATATTATAATATTGTATATAATTATATTATATATATTGACATCTTATGTCAGTATAATGTACGTTTTTATACGTATATAAAACAAAGGAACAAAACTTTTTTTATATTTTAAATGAATTGTTACTATAAAAAAGTACAGATAATTAGTAGTTACATCAGAGTAGAAAAATTTAATTTGATGAATTGATAAATTGTTGGGTAGGCTTAAAATAAACAAGGGGAAAATATTAGTTCACATTGACCTTTTTGTAAACCCATCGGATAATACCTTGTTTGAAAGGTTTATATTTATAGCTGCGCCTTTTTTTACAAATGCAAACAATTTATTTCTTCATATTGCTCATATTCTTAACATGCATCCGGTTTCCGTATAGATAAAACATATTATAGAACGTTCTGAAGAAGGAGAGATGAACATTAAAGGAAAAAATGTACAATGAAAAAGGGACATCTACCAATAAATAGACTGCTTAACTATATAAAGAAATCCAAACAAGAGTTTAAATCTCATTGCTTGTACACTTGCCCACAATTCGTCAAGCTATTGAAGCATCTTTACACACTACAGCACAGTAGTATGTTATTGATCATCAATTTTTTTATTAACCATCTGAAATATATGATAACTTTTTTCTAAGCATCACAAAGATATCGGAGAAAAACCCTTACATATTCCGAGAACCATTGTTTTTTTTTGAAGCGATAAATTAAATTATAAATCATTTACCCAGATCTCCCTTTGAACTGGTAAAAACAGTTACTTATTACTTCGACTTCTTGCCACACTAGCCTTAAGTCGAAGCACACCAAGTACTACATGGCAGGTGATGTCCTAAGGAAAATCCTCTTCGAGTACGAGACCCGTTTAATGTGGTAAGGCGTCTTCTCCAACATTAAACCATATTAAGATATTTAAATGGCTGCATTTTTAACGAATCGTGATTTATTGTGATATTGCAGTTTACAGAGTTTCTTTATTATGATTTTTTTTTTCACGTACAAATAAATTCATATTTTATTTATTTTTTTTAATTTTAACGCAGTTCGATTTATTACGCCGTAAGGTACAATGTTGATGATTGAACTATCAGGTCACGTGCTGTAAAAGAGCAAGAGGATATTTTTGGTTTTTTTTGCTTGGTGCTCTTTCCTTTCCAACTGGAGAAGTGGTTGGCTAGAGTCAATCGAGTCGTCAGATGATTTATTATAGACTTTTTGAACGTAAAGGATTGCGATAAGCCGTTAGCTTAGCAGAGATGCGTGGCATTATAGACGGGAACTAGTTGAAGAGTTCAGTTATTAACTGGTAAGGATTTCAGCCGAAAATGATTTAATGTATTTATAGTGGTGTAGCAATGATTCACATTTTTAATTTCATTATTTATGTTGATGTTTCACATTCCTTTCTGCCTGAATTCTGGTTGATTTAAGTTAACGTAGATGAATTAGAATTTGTTGAAGATATTATATCTGAACAATTAAGAAGGAAATGTAACTGTAAATTGTAAAAATAAATGTAATTACTTAATTTTTTATGTATTGAACTCCCGGTTAAATTATTTGATAGTAATGAGTTATGTTAAATATAAAAAAGTTATCTGTGCAACATATGCTAAATTTAAAAATTTATTCTAATTTTGTTTATTTTAGTAGTCTAATTTTATTTGTCGTTTTTACTTACTTGTACGAAGTAAAGGAAGTATTGTAATCGCGAAAAATTTCGGTTTTTAGATTTCGACAGAAATATCCACTTTGACCTTCCCTGAATCTATTTTTACTTGGTTCGACGTGACGTCTGTACGTACGTATGTGCGAATGTATCTTGCATAACTTAAAAACGAATAGCCGTAGCTTGTTGAAATTTTGGATTTAGGACTGTTGTAACATCTAGTTGTGGACCTCCCGTTTTGATTGCAATCGACAGAACCAAAAGTGTTAAAAATTCCCAAAATCCAAAAAACAATTTCGATTTTGGACTTTTTCTTAACTGCAGTAATAAGCCCTCATTGAGAGCCTTTCAACGATGTGTCATTAATAGTACTTATTTTCATTGTTTCCAGAGTTATAGCCAAATAAAATTTTAGTTAATGAAATATTTGGATCAACGGGAAGGCACATCGATTCGAATCAGACTTCATCTCCTTTTTATTTTTTTAACTTTTTTTTTAATTTAAATATATTTATTTATTAATAATTATCAACTTCTGATTGTAAAAACATTTTACGAAAAATAATTCAATAATAACAGTACAATTAAAAGGAGTATGAAAAAAAAAAGAAGTTATTAATGAAATAAAATTTTATGTACTTGTAATTTTAAAAAATTGTGTATATGCAATTTAATAGGCGTACAAGGAAGTCATGCAATGGCCACATCAAATTTATTTTTTTTAAATTGCATTGTGTTACAGTAAATGCTTTATATTAAAAGAGATTGTTTCTTCCTACGAAGATAATGCACGATAGTATTAGCAGCAATAATGTTATTATTTTTCACCTCTGTTTATTGTTCCACTAATATTAGTACATTTTCTTATTTCATAGGTAGTATTATTTTATCTTATCTTAATTCACAAAATTTCCACTTGATGATTTTTTAATTAACTTGTAGAATGTGTGTTAATTAGCACACATATTTTGTGACTTATATGTTGTAATTATTTTTCTACATAATTTATTTTTAAACAAAATATTGAAAATAGCATTACTGTTATTATTATTATTATTCTTTATTGATATTTTTAGTGCATCGACTGGTATGGTCATTAGCTCCTATCCACATAAAAAAACAAAAGAAAAAGAAAATTTTTTCTCACTCCCAGAAAAAACACTAGCGATATAGTCAGAAAACCAGTCTTGTCAAAAGAAATCATCTATAAAATAGGCTTGTCAAAGTATATTAAAACCCTAAAGAAACACAAGATGACAAGGGTGTAAAACGCCCTTATTAGTTAAAATTACTTAAAACTAAAAGGTAAAAACACTTAAATCACACAAACCATTTCTAACGAAATATTATTAAAAAGTAACAGAATAAATTACCACATTAAATCAAATGCGCATGGTAACTAACTTCTTAAAATTTATTTTATGGCCTAGGTTTACCCTTCTTTTTTCTATCTTGCTGAAGGCCTCGATGTTGAACTCTAGGGTGTCCGAGGCCTCAGAGATAGATTCATATGATCCTCCTAAATAAATTATGGAGGTTGTCTTGCTACCGGCATCAGTTAATACCGGCTTTGATGGTACGGTCATCAGTGAATCAGTTTAGACTCGATGCACTCCCCGCTAAAGCGTGCAAGGCAACAGAAGTGCTGGCCCTCTCGTTTAAAGGTCTCCGCGCTTTGAACACTTGACAGTGGATACCGATTTACTTTTGTGATTGGAGTTAATTGATTAATCCAAATTAATTAATTTAATTGCTCATTAATTACTTTTAATTAATTACACACTAATTACTTTTGGGTAATTATTGCACATCTCAGGAATGGTCGACCTGAGTCTGTAGAAAATTTCACTTCGTTTACATGTCATACGTATCATCCACATCTGTTTGTGGGGTGGGATTGCAACGTACATATTAGGAAATAAAAAAAATATAAGAACGTAAATGTTCTTATATTTTTTTTAAATTTATATTTTTAACTAAATCAGTGAAATATTTCAGTAGTATAAATAAATATACATGATTTTTATTTAAAGTGCAACATATTTTGTTTCATCTAGAGATAAAAGAAATTGTTGGAAAAAGTTAACTTTATTTATTTTTTTGAATTTTATGTAGTGTTTATATTGATAAAAGCGTACCAATACATATATCATGTGACGATCAGATAGAAGTAAATCAACCATACAAATATATACCAAATCTCGCTCACTGTTGGTCAGTATTTTACATGACCATTCCCGCACATATTTATCCTTTTTTACAAGCAATTTGAGAGACGTATTGTTTATAAAAGAACTTTTCTCAAACCCAATGACTCGAAAATTTATTGTTCCATCCTTTTGTTTCCGACCCGATATATTGTCACTCGTATCGTAATAATAAAAGAGAAAATAAAATGTTTTTAATAAATAATAGGTAATTTAGTTATTATTTATGGCATAAATTATCTTTATATACGCTGTTATTTATATACAATGTTCTTTTACGCAGCATCGTTGGATTTGAAAATCCGAAAAAACATTTTAATCTTCTACTTATTTTTAATACATAATAGTTTACAGCGAAATCGATACTAAATTTAATCCTCAGTACAGTTTTTGCGAAGTCATTTTACCTAATTAAGAAATTATAATTTTAATTAAATTTATAGATAAACGATAATTTTTATTTTAATGTTTGATATTACTGTAGCATTATTATTTTATAAAAGTGACCTTGTACTTAGTCTGATTCATTTCGTGGGTAGTAAGTAAGATTCGTGAACTAATAGTAATGCAGCTTCCATTTAATTTATAATGCTGATGAAAATAAGTATAAAATACAACGAAGATTATTTCAGTAATTACTAGAAAACTTTCTCTTGATATTCCATTGCAACTATTGCAACAAGCTAAGTACAGTTTTTAAAAAATATTTGAGGTTACTGTAACGGCAAATAATTTACCCAGGAGTGGGGGTTCTCAAGCAGACTTAGTAACTAAAATGTAACAACTGTTGCTCGAATAACTGTTCAGAGTTCTATAAAATCTATGTAAGACAACTGTTGAGTGTTGTATTTTATGTTATAGTGAACATCGTATTTTGAAATCATTGAAATTAAAAAAGTTTATTCCTATCATCTGTTACAAACTGTTACATTGAATGACTTATTAATTCTCATAATTGTGAGGTGGACGGATTAAACAATTTTCAAAATGAATGATTTTTATCATCATAACTGGGTTATTTTTTTTTAACGACAAATATTCATAAATAAAACAAAATAAATTAAATTTCTTTGTTTTAAATATATGAAGTAATTATTTGAAACAGTAAAATTATAAGTCGAACATTTTCAGTGATTTAATCAAAAATCATACCGTGAAGAATTATAATAAATAATTTTACATGAATTCCGAAATAACCCATTACAAAAAATTGCTTATTGTAGCCCATCGTAAAGAGTTCTGGAATAAAAAACCACATCATATTCGCAAACTGAGCGCTTCCAGTACTCAACAGTTGTGATCACCTTGTCATATAGTATTAGAATTCTTCATCTTTCCAAGCTTCTACCATATTTGGGCACAGGAGTAAATGTTTTCCGTTGTCTAGATCTCCCGACAAAGAACCTATTTTTCTGTGCGCATTCCTAACTCACAATATTACTTCGACTTCTTGCCGTTCTATTCCTAAGTCGATTCAGTACCCATCAAGTATTATTATATGGCAAGTGATGTCCTCTAGGATACAAGTCCCGTTTCATCTAATGTCTCCATCCACAACTGTTTGCACCAAGTTTCAGTAGGAACTTCCAAAGATGCTGTTCTCTGAATAAATTTTAGATTTAAGCAGTAAATTTTCAGCCAAATGGCTATGAATAGGGGGTTTAGTGTAGTTCGCCTGCTGTTTTCATTCTAATTCTCCGGCCACTTTCCATCTTTTGTTAGGAGATACTATTTCAGAGCTACACCAACTTTCCTAGCGTGTACAGATATTTCCCTCATTGGGACTACATCCTTTACTGCCATAAAATACAGAGCTACTGCCGTGGCCCAAAGCATTACTGATTGTGTTTCCCATGTCGAACTTATCAGTTTGTAATAATATTATTTCTCGCGGAGCTTTTTCATTTCAACTCCAGGCAGTGCTTTTTAAACGATACATTTTAAATATGTACGACAGCTAATCCAAGTATCTTCCAGTCGTGATCCTCTCCACTGTATATCATTTCCCTTCTCGCTTCTTTATTTAGAAGTTGAAAAGCCCAAACCTGTGTCTTGTTGGTGTTTGGTTTATGCCTGTTATGTTAATTTACACGATTAAGACTCATGAAGAATTAAATTTTATCAGGAAAGCCAAAAAATTTGAAATATTTAAAAGTAGTTGTTATAGTAAATAAAGCGATAATAACTAAACGAGAACAATACCGTTCAGCTGAATTATGTATTATTAAGTAGTTAGTGTAATCATTACACTAATTATTAAAGTAGTCTAACTATTAAAGATGTATTGAAGTGAAAAGTAAAATAAGTAAAAAATTAAAAAGTTTTTCACGAATTTAAAAGTAACACAAGTAAGTACCCGAGCATAATTATTCTTATCTGATAAATTTTTGGATACTAAAATATTTTTACTTATTTATTTTTGTTGTATTTATAATATCTTTTGAATATTAACCTTTGTATCTACACCTTTTGTTGGTTAAGTTATATCATCCTGCTATGAAATAATAAAAAAAACCTAGTTTCTTGAATCGACCGGTTTCTATGTGGGTATTAACTCTTATTTATTGACTGAAAGGGGGCACCCCTCATTACAAAACTAAGCTTCACCTTACTCTTCTTTATTTACATTGATTCTGATGACGTATAGCGTAAACTTGCAAAGTATATTTTATTTACTTAAGTTGTTTCTCTGAAATACTTTCTGAGCTATTTTAATATACATGTAAAGAAACTAAATTTCTTTAATATTAAATTTGCCGCTCTATGCGTAGATAAGAGTAGTGACCGACTTAAACGGAAGAGGGGGCTAAGGTTGGAAAAAGCCATGTATGGATTGAATGTAATCATATGTGATATAAAGTGAAAACAAACTAATTAACAAGGATGGTTAAAAAGGAATTGATACATTAAAGAATAAACTTTAAATGTCGTAGCTTTGTTTACAGGTAAGAATTTGCGTAACTAATGTAAATAGAATCTAGGATTAATGAAAATAAAACTTTGTTTACAAAGCTACGTGTTTATTTGTTTAAGTTGATTCCCGATAAAAAAATTTAGAGATTAATCTTATACATAAATATATATATATATATATATATATATATATATATATACTCACACGAGTACAAGCGTCCCAGTCCAGCTTCATCTGCGCTAAATGTTTACCTTGCATTTCCTATCGTGGTCAGGGCGAGCGAAGCTCGACCTTCCCGTCCAGCCAAAGGCTCTGCTCCCTGGAGCCCCTGTTTTCATTAAATTCATGCTTATTAGAGTAATAATGATAAATAGAAATAAAAGCCTGTTCAATTTATAAAAACTAATAGCGCGCTGTAATTTCTTAAGAGCAATAGTTTGGGGAGTAAAGTAGCTACTAATTGGTTTTTAGATTTTCCGTCGCAACTTTGCTCGCGAAATACATAATCGGAATTGCAAACATTCATTACCATCTCAATGTTACCAAATCTTTTAAAGATTGATTCAATATCGGTAGCATAAAACAGAAATTTTTTTTTTAGCCCTTAAAATACTAAAATTTAAAAAAAAACAAAAATGATTTTCAGATATTTACCTGTAAAGTATTTGTAAACCCAAATCGAGTGAATATCTCGTTTAATATAGTCGGAAATGGGGAAAATTTGAAATAATTGTTTGAAATTTTTAACCTTTTTTTTTAACCCTTTCAAGATCGAATTTCATAGAAACTAGAAATTGTTTTTTGATATTCACATGAAGCTTACCCATACCATAAATCAAGTTTATATCATCATTTGTTACAGAGTAATTCAAAGGATAACTGGGTTTCAAAAAAAAACACCCATTTGAGCTCTTTAAACTCAGAATTTCAAAAAATTTTGAAATTTGTTTTAGATAGGTTTATAAGGTTACACACCAAAATTCAAGTTCATTATTTGTTACCGAAAAAAAAAAGTAAATTATTTTGTTTCTCCATCTTAACCCATTAAACTCGCAATTTCAAACTGTCGTTTCTTGGTATGCACTCAAACCTTAAGAAGGACATGTATACAAATTTTCATCAATTTATCTTCAATCGTTTTTGTTGGGCGTTGATTACAAATCGCTCATGAATTGTTCGGTTTTGAAATCCAGGGATATTAAGATGTAGAAATAAATGTGAATCTACATAGTTACAAAATTTCTAATTTGTGGTTAGTTTGAAATTTTTTTCGGCCATCTTCGTTCCGTCACGTTGAATCAGTTTTGTTAAAATAGGAAGATGGACATGTAATAAATAATTATAATATTAAATTTTACAAGAAATACAATGCCAAAAATCGTTTCTCGATAAATCCCCTTCGTTTTTGAATTATAAACAATCAAATTTGCAATTAACAGAAAAATCACACCAGTAATAGAACGAAATAAAACACCCCGAAGTAACTTTTTTATTTCTTATTACCTTCAGAATTACTTACATTCAGACGTTTAATTGATGAATCTGCTCGTATACCACCAACATTATAAAAGTTTTAACGGACATTACTGTTATATTAGTGCACTGATAATCTGTAGAAAGAAAGCATTTTGAACATTTCTTGTAGAATGATATTCTTTCAGAATTCTTTGTACTCGTATTAAGTAATTTAGGACTGAAAATATTTAACTAAATTTTAAAATTAAATATTGTAATAATTAAAGTAAATAAAACCAGTGAACCCATCCATTATTAATGTTTGGGCCATTAATTACAACATTAAATTTTTAAAATTTATTGTTGGATGTAATTCTGAAGGTAATACGAAGTAAAAAAATACTGCAGGGGTTTAGCTCAATTTTTCTGTTTTTGCAAATTTGATTGCTTATAACTCAGAAACGAATCATTTATCGAGAAATAATTTTCACCATGGTTTTTTTTTCATGAAATTTTACATTTAGATCGTCCTCTCCAACTGAAAAAAAAAAGGTTTGATCTAATGTAATCCAAGACGGCGGACAAGCAATTCAAATACACCATAAATTACTAATTTTGTTACTATATAGTTTTATACTTGTTTATACTTACTAGTATACCTCAGTTTTGAATATGAAGAAGCCATTTCCATACTTTAATATTAATCTTTATAATGTTTGAGTGTAGAAAATAAATAGGTCGGTGGATATATCACCTTATTGGTGATTTGAAGGAATAGTATGAGTGGGTGCATATGACTCGCTGAGATACAGTCTTAACGCAGTTCCTGGCGGGCCGGGTCGGCTATTGATCATATTTCTACAGGTTTAATTTGGACCACTCATACATTTACCCAGAAAGCGAGGAAGAAGAGACCCCAGAGCAAGTATATTTCTGATGCCCGCGTTTCACGCAGGATCGCTTGGAAATGTTAGAACGCTGGGTCGTGACCGTATGTTCCCGTCAAATGAAACAAAGGGATCCTGTCAGAAGGTTAGGAGAGCTGAAGAGCTGTGGAAGATTTCACTTGGAAGGTGATGGCGAAACTATGCTGTAGAGGAGTCTCGTAAGGGAAGGACACGTCGGAGGATGCCGGGTAAGACAGGCTCGCGGCTGAGCGGCTTGGGGATGTCCTGAACATCTGTAAGTCGCCTTGGTGCGACAAATCCGTGGGCACTCTGTTCGCGGTGCCCGATGGCATCTCTCACTGTTACATCGGAAAAAGATAGTCTCCGTTTGGTAAGAACTATGTTTTGACAGTATTGTTGGGTGTTTCTTGTAGCTTTATTGTTGCTGTTTTGCATTTCGTGAGTTTTGTCTGTGTGTGTGTGTGTTTTGGTTATTCCTTGTTCTGTTAGCGTGTTTGATGTTTGTGTGCGGTTGTTGATCCTGTTGTCTTAATTTTTGTTTTTGTGTGTGACCTTTGTTTTCATTTTTTGGTGAGTGCGTGTTTCTTTGGAGGGTTTCCTGCTGTTTGCGTTGACCGATTGTGTGGGTGGGCGTTTGCCCCTTCCTGAAGTAATGCCACGTAAGCGGTTTTCAGGAGGGGTGATTAGCCAGGGGTGGAGGTTTAGTCGGTATTGCGCAGGAACACATACGCCCTTAATAACATCTTGTGGTACCTGTTCGCGAGCCCAACACTGTTTAAGCGTCCGTAAATGGGTTCCTCCAACTCTTTAAAAAAAAAAGTATAGAGTAAAATGGCTTTTTGAGAAGGTGACAAATTTCTTACAAAACTTCATAATTATTATGGCGGAAGTTGTTTAAGTTTCATATTCGTTAGAAATTTTCATTTAAATTCTTTTTGCTAAAATCTTTTCAAGATATCCGCGTATAGATATATCAATCACACAAAAAATTTATGCAGTGGTTAAATATATTATGTATTTATTGTAAAATGATTCTCAATAGCTATGTACTGAATTTTTTTTTTCAATTGAGCTCTGAGCCATTATTTTTAATTTAAATCATAAGAGTTAACATTATTCATTGTTAGTATAAATAGTTCCTGTAAGATTGAAAATGATGTTCAGTGGTTTCTGTGCGGTTAAAATAAAATAGCTACACAAATTGAGAAACAATGTCTAAATTTCTATTATTCTGTTTAAACATAACGATATAATTAAAGAATATTCTAAGCATAGCATTTTCTGATTTTTTTTTTCAATTTTGTGGAAATGAAAAGTAAACAACAGAAGCTATCGATAAAAACAAAAAAAGTTTAGAGTAAATATTTTCCCCCGTAAAAAAAGTAATTTGACTTTTCCATTGCTCCCAATCACTGTTTATACAAAGCCTAAATATCAGCAAAAAGGTATGTTTAGCTAAAAGTTATGGTTTACAAGGTTATTTACTTTTTTTCTCAGAACGGTACTCTACCAAATGATTGGTACATAACCAAGATGAAAGATATAGATTAATATTTGTCATTTTTCAAATAATCAGTACTTTACAAATAATCATTACTTGATACGGAAAAAGTAAGAAAAATAAAGTTTTATTTTTATTTTTAAATAACAATATCAACCTCTTTAAAGCAGAAACGAAAATATTTTTGATTTAATAAAGCATATTATTTAAATTTAAATTAAAAGTCCACCTTTACGTAAATTGTATTATTCTATTAATTTTTAAAAATTATATTAAAGTAAGAAAAAAAATGTTCTGCATTAAAATTAAACGTTTATTAACAAATTTTCAAATAATTTCATTTAAACATTTTATCTGATAAAAAATAGACTCTACCGATAGAAAAATAGAATATACCGAGGTATTTACAGGATTCAGTTATTTTTATTTTCTAATCCTTAAAGTTAGTTGTTATATTAGAAAAGAAAATATTTAACAAGTAATTTTATTCACATTCAAGGAGAGTTGTGTAAACGACAATCCCATAATAATTTCTCTTAAATAATTACAAATTAATTGTCATAAAAAAGGTCAAAACGTTCCTAAATAAATTAGAGAAATACTTTTAATTAAACTAATTTATGTTTAAAAATATATTTTTCAAATTATGCCAGGTAAAACAGTAGCAGTTTTATTATTTTCATATAGATTTTAAATCGGTAAAATAAATCATTTTAAATCAGCGATGCTAATCTTGCATCTATATAGTTAGTTTTAATATCTTTATTACTTAATTAAATAAATTTTGTTCCGACGAAGCATGAAGCATAGGTCTTTGGGAAATTAATAATCGTGGCTGAAAAAGAAACACATTGAAATTATTAATTTTAATAAAAAAATGAAAAAAATTATATATACAAAATATGTGCGGTAAGTAGATGGTTGTAGATTACTTAATTTGGTACAAAAGTTATCTCAAAAAATAGCAGGACATGTTTAAAAATAACAAATATCTGATGCAGGTAAATATGGAAATATAAAATGTGGTAAAGTTTGATTTTTTTCATTGAAGAAGGTAAAATAAAAAAAATCCCCTTTCAGCACGCCGGAAGGCGGAGGTAGATTTCACCGGTGCTAGGGAATAAAAAACCCACCGGACTGGTCTAGTGATGAACGCGTCTTTGCATATCAGCTCATTTGGAAGACAAGAGTTCCAGCGTTCAAGTCATTGTAAAGGCAGTTACTTTTATACGATTTGAATACTAGATCGTATATTTAGATGGACAAAGCTCTTCACTCCTGATGTTCTCTTAAAATCATTTCCTCAGAAAACAACTCTTATCCATCAGAACTGATTCTTTAACCTCTACTGTTATTGGTCATTATGTGTGAAATATTGGCACAATTATGAACTAAATATATGACTGTAGCGTATATTTCATCTTATATTTTTCTCTTTTCCGAAAACTAAATTTGTTGTACTTCGAGATCATATTGTCTCACAACTGAATGAAATAGGTTATAATAGAAAATTTTATACTTGTTCTTTATTGACTTATATAATCACATATAAAAAATATCCCTTATTGATAAGACAAACTTTTATTATCTATTAGTTTTTTTTTTTTGTTTTTAATAATTGTGAACCCTACATTTGATATCCATTTTTTCCTTGAACTGTCTAGAATATTTCTTTTGGTATTCCTCTTTTTGCCTTAGATTCTTTTTGGGTATAATATGTCGAGTTTTATTGATTATTATATCGAGTACTATATCATTTTGTTAGAAAAACCAGTTATGGATCTCAACTGATTCTTATAACCTGAACTGTTACTGGTCATTTTAAATGAAATAGGCGAAAATTATGAAATAAATATATGACTATAACACGTAAGATACATAACAATACAAATATACATTAAAAAAAATTTTTTTTTTTAATGGTTGGAAAGATTCAGTATTTACTCCTTTACACATTTACTGGTTTACACATTTACTCCTTTTAAATAGGGGTTTTTTTTAACCTCCAGGACCACCGTCAGCTATTGCTACAGAGGATGAGATAAATGATTTGTAGTGTTTATGAAAATGTCATGCCTGACCGGGATTCGAACCGGGACCTCCGGATTGAAGGCCGAGACGCTACCACCTGCGCCACGGAGGCCGGCTTTTTAAATGGAATTAGATGATTAGAACCTTTACTTCTAAATCGATCACAGCCTATCGATTTGTTCATAATTTCACTTCTTCAACCAATATTTGGATATACATTTTGACCTTAGGTATTTGTTTTTGGGTATTAATTTTCCTAAAAAATGGGATTTACTCAGTTAGAACATATGTAGAATAGGCTTTAACTCATTCAAATATATTTTTATTTTATCCGTTCTCAGTTTTACTTTATTTTTTTTTTTTGGGGGGGAGACCATATACTGAGTATTCCTGAATAGCCCCATCAATTCGAGCTCAATTCCAGTTTATAAGTAAGTGTATTTTTATCTGTAATTTAATCAGGTTCAGGGTGCTAAGCAATGTAAAAAATCAACACAACAAATTGGCGATGATGAAATTGGCAATAATTTTAGCGATCTCAAGCATTGGCAATAATCCTGTCAACAGACATTATCTATGAAAACGCTTATTATATTGATTGATAAAAAGCATGATATGCTATCATGTCTTGATACGACATTTCTGTAATCGATGATATGATATCATTTCATGCCAAAGTAGAAAGCGTAATGTAGAAATATTTTGTTAACCAAAATTTACAGATTAGGTAGAGGATTCCTTTCCTTCTCAATTTATCTACTGCATTAAAGACAAAAGCAGTATTAAATGATGGCAACAATCAACCATTTAATGATCACATGCAGTAGCGTGTAATTTTTAAATTAGTGTTATTTTTAGTTATACTGTTCTAATTGTTACATTACAGCAGATTTAACGATTTAATTAAAATTATACAGCTAAGTTTTAACTATTTTGCACCAAATATAAATGTGTTTCTCTTTATTTTTAAGTTCTGTTATTTTTGTTCACGTTATCGTTCGCACCTGTTGTAGAAGTTGAATGAAAAATTAAAGCCTTCATTTATTATTGAATCGTAACAGAAATTGTTTTGTTTGTTACACTGTAAATGGTGGAATTGATTACCAGCTGTAAATATATACTGGTGCGCGTGTATACTGGGTCAGTAAAAAATTGATTAAACCTTTTGAATTCAGGGAATAAACATTTACAATTTTTAGTTTTTAATAGCTTTGATGATGTGTACATGCCCAGTCATTATATAAGTGTTCCTTTTTTAGTACACAAAAGTTTCACAAATTAATTTTCGAGCTATCAGGAATACGAATATGTATTTTAGTGATTTTTAATTTCAATAACAAGAAACATAAAAGAGGATGTTGAAAACGTAATTAATTTTTTTTTTTTTTCAATTTAGATAGTTTATATATAAAATAAATTCTGGCAATGATTTTCTGAACAGACCCGCATTATTATAGAACTTCAAACCTCTGTATCTATAATGAAGTTGAAAATTATTTTTATCCTTAATCTTAGCTTGCATTATTTTACTTTATATTTACTTAAATACTTTTTTTAAAAAATTGTTGATTAAATTATTATACCAGTAAACGTTTTAAAATCTCATAAAAAACAATTTTTTTCTGAGACTAATTACTTCCGATATCATTAAATGTGTTGAAAAGGCTTGAAATGACAATATTTTACTATATTTGAACCAAGAATGAATTTTTAAAACATTAAAAAAAAATCTCTCCTTTTTATGATATAAAATTGAGAATCATTTTCTGATAAAGCCAGATTAAAAAAAAAATTAGTCTTTAAGTTCAAAACCCAAGTATGTTTAAATGTAGAGATGTTTTTTAAATTTTTTTAAGAAATATTTTTCGGGGTAATTACGAAATTTTGTCAGAAATTTATGAAATAAAAAAAAATCTTACGTGGAAACCAATGACTTCCTTGTACGCATAATAAATTGCATATACACATTTTTAAAAAATGAAAAGTACATAACATTTTATTTCATTAATAACTTCTGATAATTTTTCATATTTTTTTTATTTTTATTGTCATTATGGAATTATTATTTATCGTAATTTTTTTTTTTACAATCAGAGGTTATTGATTATTAATAAATCAATATATTTAAATAAAAAAATGTAACCGATGTGCCTTCCCCTTATAAGATCAAAATATTTTATTTATTAAAATTCTATTTGGCTTTTTTTTTTTCTTCAGTCATTTGACTGGTTTGATGCAGCTCTTGGAGAGCTGCATCTCTCCAAGGAGTCTATTTGGCTATAACTCTGGAACTGATAGAAATAAGTACCACTTACGTATATTGTTACAAAGCTCTCAATGCTCTTAAATGCATATTACTGCAGTTAAAAAATGTCCAAAATCCAAAAAAAATTGGATTATGGACTTTATGGACATTTTTGGTCAAGTCGATTGGAATCAAAAGGAGAGGTGCACAACTAGTCCCAAATACGAAATTTCAACATCCTGTGGCTAATCGTTTTTGAGTTATGCGAGATATATACGTACGTACGTACGTACAGACCTCACGCCGAACTAGTCAAAATGGATATTTCCGTTGAAATCTGAAAACCTACATTTTTTTCAATCACAAAACATACTTTACTTCGTACGAGAAAGTAAATATAGAAAAACCAAGAGAATTAAGTAAGCAAGAGATAAATATTAAAAAATAAAAACACGACTGCTAAAAAAATATAATGCTCTTTAATATAGGATAATTGCGTAATATAGAATAAGTAAATTCTGTATAGTATAGAATAAGTAAATAAGTAAAATTCTGTTATAGTATTTCTATATATATAATTATTTTTTTCTAATTTTGAAATTTATTTAAATACACACACACACAGATATATATATGTGTGTGTGTATATATATATATATATATATATATATATATATATATATATATAAATTTAATAAGTATACAAGTTACTCTAATTAAAATTGATCCATACATTAATATAGATGCAGGAACATTCTCACCGTATGAACATGGTATGTATCTATTGAAACAAGTATTGTTAATTATTAATTTATCATCGATTTACTGCCAGTTTTGGCGCCATGTGGTTTATACACACACTTTATACACACTTTTATACACTTTTGTGTGGTTTCACACACACTTTTATATAGCCTATGACATTCCCGGTAACGAAGGATTCCTACGCGGGATCAGACATTTTTTTTTTTAACCTCCTGGTCCACAGTTAAGGATTGCTTCAGAGGATGAGATGAATGATTTGTAGCTTGTGTGAAAATTCCATGCCCGACCGGGATTGGAATCGGGGACCTCGAGGTGATAGGCCGAAAACCCACCGGGTTAGTCTAGTGGTGAACGAGTCTTCCCAAATCAGCTGATTAAGAAGTCGAGAGTTCCAGCGTTCAAGTCCTAGTAAAGCCAGCTATTTTTACACGGACTTGAATACTAGATCGTGGATACTGGTGTTCTTTGGTGGTTGGGTTTCAATTAACCAGACATCTCAGGTATGGTCGAACTGAGAATGGACAAGACTACACTTCATTCACACTCATACATATCATCCTTATTCATCCTCACACCCTAAATACATTACACTCTTTTTTGGCAGTCGTATAAATAAGTTTCATTTCTGAATATATCATTTAATTTTTTTTTCTGTTTGTTCCAATGTAATTTTGTATTATACTAGCAAATACCTCGTTTTAATTCTGAAAATTGGAAGATTGGTTGTAAATCGGAAGATATAACAAAAGTTCCGTGTAATGTGATCTGTTAGATCGAGAGTGTACCTTCCTGATGTGTGCAAAGATTAGCCTTCAACCTACTTACAAATGCCCCGTTTGAATTTTGAAAATCGCACGATTTTTTGAACAGATATGAAAGCAGCTCATTTCACCTACCAAAAAAGCGTCCCAGGAGCACCTCGTTTGTTACCATTTTATAATGAGTGATGCTAATCTTGCATCACCTCACACGCAGTTCCCACGGGAAGCCCATCATTATTAAGCAAAAATATTTTTATTTATTTATATTATCTTATTTTAAATTTAATTGTATTATTTTTGTAATATTATTCATTTGATTGATTAGAATCATTCAGTTCAAATTCAGCTCACACAATGATCGAGGTTCACAGTTCATTAATAATTCAATTCATTAAAGTTTGTGCTTCAAGCGGCAAATCACTACTATACATATATAATATATATAGCCTATGACACTTCGGTAAGGATTACGTTGTAATTCTAAACGAAGGATTCCAACGTAAGGATTCCAACGCACGGTTATACATCTATATCGATTCAGCCTTTGAGAATCTACGGTAGAACAAACATACATACATACACCCTAAACACATCACACTCCTTTTTGGGCTGTCGTGTAATAAAGAAATTATGTTTTAAGTCGAGACTTGTAAACAATCTAATAACATTCTTAATAAATATTTATAATCTTTTCCTTTCAAGTGTAGCTTTGTTTTATCATGTTTATTATTTATCATGCTTTTATTTAAATATCTTGTCACGTAAATATCTTGTACCCATCAATTAAGCAGTTTTTTGTAACCAAATTTTAAAAAAATAGATGATTTTTAATGGTTCAGACGAAATCATATTTGTGTTTGTTAATTTATATTAAGCCTTACTTTGTAGCAAATTTATGATTACGATAATTTGTTATAACTTTTTTGAGTACATTTTCTTGTGGTCCAGAAAGTTTCTCGTGTTATAAAAATATATTTCTAGAGTAAGATATAATCGAAGGTTTTTTAAGGGATAATAATTGCATAATCTATAAAGATAATCGTATGGTTTATTTCGTCATTATTTAATATTAATTAATTTGCAGGAGCAGGAGCAGATAAATGTGAATTAGCTTAATTAGTCATGCATCAAAAATCTTAACTAGAATTCTATACCGAATAATTGAGCGGAGTGTGTTAGGAAAGACCAATTTTGTTTCAGGAAAAGTATAGGGACAAGGGAATCAATTTTAGAGCTCAGATTAGTAGTAGCAGGAAGATAAAAGAAAAAATAAAACAAACCAACATACTTGGCATTTATAGACCTAGAAAAGGCATTTGATAACGTAGACTTGAATTAATGTTCAGCATATTAAAATAATTACGGTTCGAGTAAAGAAATAGAACAACAATTGCTAACATTTACAGTAAATTTCTTTACATTTACAACCAAACAGCAACAGTAATAATTGAAGAATATAAGAAAGAAAAGAAGGTGAAAAGATAAAGATGCTACGATTTGCTGTTGATATAGTAATTCTAGCTGAAACTAAAAAAGATTTGGAAGAAACAATCAACGGCATGGATGAAGTCCTACACAAGAACTACCGCGTGAAAATAAACAAGAACAAAACGAAAGTAATGAAATGTAGTAGAAATAATGAAGATGTACCACTGAATATGAAAACAGGAAGAGAAAAGATTACAGAAGTAGAAGAATTTTGTTATTTGGAAAGTAGAATTACTAAAGATGGACGAAGCAGGAGCGATATAAACTGCCGAGTAGCACAGGCGAAACGAGCCTTCAGTCAGAAATATAATTTTTTTACATCAAAAATTAATTTAAATGTCAGGAAAAGATTTTTGAAAGTATATGTTTGGAGTGGCGCATTATATGGAAGTGAAACTTGGACGATCGGAGTATCTGAGAAGAAAAGATTAGAAGCTTTTGAAATGTGGTGCTATAGGAGAATGTTAAAAATAAGATGGGTGGATAAAGTGACAAATGAAGAGGTATTGCGGCAAATAGATGAAGAAAGAAGCATTTGGAAAAATATAGTTAAAAGAAGAGACAGATTTATAGGCCACATATTAAGGCATCCTGGAATAATGGCTTTAATATTGGAGGAACAGGTAGAAGGAAAAAATTGTGCAGTAAGGTAACGTATGGAATATGTAAAACAAATTGTTAGGGATGTAGGATGTAGGGGGTATACATAAATGAAATGAAACGACTAGCACTAGATAGGGAATCTTGGAGAGCTGCATCAAACCAGTTAAATGATTGAAGACAAAAAAAATAGCTTAATGATATATAGCGTAAGTTCATTCTGATAGTGAATTAACGTAACATAACGTAATTAACATAACGTGTAGAAACCCCTGTTAAAAATTTCAAGTAATATTTAACAACAAATATTTTCATGTTGTTATGAGGATTTGAATTTATGTTACAGCAAATTTCATCCTAAACGAATGAAGCAGGTGTAACATTTTTACATAATGTAGTACGAAACCCTCGTTTGAAATTGTAAAATGTTAATTTTAGATTTAAAATTTTACTTGTAATTTTCATTACTTGCAATTTTTCTCTCAAATTCATCCTTAGCTTAATAAAAATAATTATACCAAACTGAGGATGGAACTACCCATCACCGTAAAAAAAATTAAGAAAGAAACTTTCAAAGGTTGTTCAAATTATTACGTTTGTCTATAGAAAACGTTTGCTAGAATTCTTTAACTAGTAATATTTTTTTTTTAAGTTCACCAAGGTCGAAACAAATTTAATTCTTTTAAGGGCATAAATTTTCCATTTCGTAGACAGATAAAAATTTCAAATGAAGATTATAATGAATGCTAGGATTTTAACCGTGTAAATTACTGTGGTCTGGTTAAATAATTTTTTTTTTGAATGTTTTGTTAAACATGGTTTTGTTGTTCATGCATAATCTGTTGCAAACACAAAGCAAATATAGGCTACCAAGACAGAATGATGAAACAGAATTGTGCTATTTTTATGTTTTTTTTTTTATATATAACATAAAGATATGATGAACATAACATGCAATTTTATTAATTTACACCCAAGATATTAATAGTAACTAGATGCGCCCACTATAGTAAGTTACTTGACCCTCTCTTATCTATTAAAATTATAAAACACTATAATTTTCTATTAAGTCGCTTATAACATGCAATTTTATTAATTTACACCCAAGATATTAATAGTAACTAGATGCGCCCACTATAGTAAGTTACTTGACCCTCTCTTATCTATTAAAATTATAAAACACTATAATTTTCTATTAAGTCGCTTATATCTGGAGAATATTTAACAATATTTAAAAAAATGAAACTTGATTACTTCCTTAATTTTTATTTACAGAGATCATTTAACTATCTCTTACACAAGATGGTTTATTTAGATTCTGGAAACATTACTAAACGAAAATTGATCCTGTAAATTACTCAAACCACAAACTTTAATTTTAAATCTTTTCCTTGCCGAATCTTTCTATTCAATTTAGCCTTAAAACGTATTCAAAATTTAATAAATTCAATGAATAATGAATCATTGAAATCAGTCTAGCAGGTATTGAAATTTGAGCGATTATCTGGGAAAATAAACAGATTTATCGGTATTCTTTTATATGATAATATTCTAATTGTATTTCTTACTGAATTTCTTTATTTACTTACAGTCAGCTTCTACAACGAAGCTATAATAAGTAAGTCGTATGACTGACCATCACGTGAAAGAGGACCACCCAATCATAATCCTCAACTAATACAAAAGCAATAGCATAACATAAAAAACAAATAGTAGTATAATATAAATAATATAACGTTTAATACTGAGTGCCTTTGAATGTCCAGTCAACATTAACATTAAAACAACAAAATAATAAATTGAAATGGAACAGTAACTTTGAAATAGCCAAGAAACCAATAATCGAGAGCAGCAAACCGCCAAATCATAACGAGCCATCTAGATCAAGCACGTAGTGACGTTTTTACCTCCCAATATCCTCGCTGTTGTCTAGCAGATTCAAAGCGAGATGATTAATATGCTTATCCAACCTGGACATATACCTGGAAACTAGACATTCAATTTTTTATCGAGCGAATGGAATGCCCACATAATCGTGGATCTCAGCATTCTTCGCGAACCACGGCGCGTGAGTTATGTTCCGTAGAAGTTTCTTTTGAAACCGTTAAATGACCTTCACGTTGCTCTTACCGGCCGTTCCCCAGAGTAATTATATATTTAAGGTCGAAAAATGTACTAAATAAATTAATTCCGTTCTGCGGAAGAGACTGTTTGCCTATGGCAATAGGTGGTATAGAAGGATGAAAACGGAAGAAATCATAGTAAATTAATATTTTTTCTTTAAAAAAAATTCTTTTAACTATATATTGGTTCAATCCAACTGAAAAAAGTAACTATTTTTTGAAGGACTAAGAAAAAAGTAAAGTTAAGAGATTTTTTAATTGATTCTACAGTTTCTGAAAATAATATTTTACAGTTATAATAAATGTATTTATAAAACTTGATTTGTATTGCAGTAATAATTTCAGCGGATAAAGATGTCCCACTTTTGGTTGAACGGTAAAGGGAAATCAATAAAACCACCCACCAAATTTAACAACTGTTAGACACAGAACAACATTCTCTACCACTACCGTAATATAGCAAAGAGTGAATTGTACTAACGGGTGCTTTACTGTGTTGCTGTTACCGTTTCCCCTTTGCCTGACTGTTAACAATTTAATGAAGGTACAAATTAGTATCTGATGAACAAGAGAACTGTTTCACTTTCGACAGCCTTTTCAGCATATCTTAATGATTTACATCAACTAGATTTCATTTTCTTTTCTATTTTTCATCTTTAATTGTTAAATTTACACACAGATCATGCACACACAAAATGGAATATCGGTTTTAATTTTAATAAAGAAATATATGAAGTTCATCAATATCCAATTTTTTTTCTTTAATTTTATGTAATTTTTAAAGTTTGATCTTCCTTATTAAATTAAAAATTTATTATTATTATTATATTATTATTATTATTTATTATTATGTTATAAAATTATCTGACAGCTTCCATTTCCTAGAAAGTTGAAATAACCTTCATAAAATCATCAATTACACATTCAACTTTTTGTCTTTTGTTACCGTGGCTGAAGGAAATAATTTTTTTTAGGGAATTTGACTTAGGTCCCAGTTAGTTGTTGAAAAATCATTCTAAATATTTCAACTTCAAAAGAAAAAAAAATGCGTACAAGTCACTGAAAGAATATACTGTCTTTTCTTTAACGAAAAGTATCGTAGAAATTATGATTCTGCATCCCAATTTACTTCGCTTATTGGATAGTTGAACTGAAGGATAAAATTAAAATGATGATTGGTTTTTGTGGGTACTTACTGCAATTCTATTTGCTCCATCTTTGTGTATTTTTTCGTGGTTCTTCGAGTTTCTTGTTTCCTTTACTTTTGTTTGTTTGATTTACCCTTTTTTTCAAAGTGTATGTGGTATTTTGTATGTAACATCAGCTATAGTATTATATTTCCTCATAAAAGCACTTAAACTTACCTGTTGATGCATCTTTTCTTTTTTCAATTTTTGAAGTGCAGATTGACGAGCTTCTTCTAATTTTGCATATTTATGTTCTTTATGAGTTAAATAATGTTGATTTGCATTGGATTTTTTTAAACTTGTAAGTAATGTATTGCACAACAAGCACGTCATTTTATCTTTCACGGAAATAATCCTGCTCCCACTCTATATTAAATGTTCTCTTTACTTCATTTACCTGTCTTTTTCTAGACATTATGGGGGATCAACGTATTATTAAAGTTTTCTTTTAAACGACCGTAAGCACAAATCTATCACAGAACATCTATCAGATGAATGAATGTCAAATAATCATAGATTTTAGAGAGGAAGAAAGATAAAACGCCGGTTGTACTAATTAGAAAGAAAGGAAACAATATGAACACGATCGCTAGTGACAGCGGAGCGGGCCTATTCTGGAACTCTTGCTGAAGCTGACATACTCACGTATTAGTAAGAAGCATAATACAGGTTCAGTGTACTCTGAAATGAAGGCCCATTGAATGATAATAATTGGGCTGATCGAACCCGGTTGGCCTTGTGGCGTATTCGTCATCGCAGATCAGTTGATTTCGAAGTCGAGAGTTCTAAGGTTCAAATCCTAGTAAAGGCAGTTACTTTTATACGGATTTGAATACTAGATTGAGGATACCAAAGTTCTTTAGTGATTGGATTTCAATTAACTACACATCTCAGGGGTAGTCGACCTGTGACTGTACAAGACTATACTTCATTTGCATTCATACATAACTTCATTCATCCCCTGAAGTAATATCTTAACGGTGGTTCCGGAGTCAAACAAAAAAAAGGAGAAAATAGCTGCGCTGTTCGCATATTTTCCTGCCGAACCAAAAATAGTCCAATAGCCGTATCCTGGTATATACATTTCATATTTAACTTAAATCCTGCGCCATGTCCATTAAACGAAGTAAATTTTCCTGAACTTATGAATTATCCCGGGATAATTCATAAGATTAGGAAAACGGTTCCACGAGTGGAACCGTGAGTATTCGCTGATATACAAAAATTCCGTATCTAGAGAGAGGTAATAAAAACTAATAATTTCCTAGTTCTGAACTACTGAATAATTAATTCTATTCTGAATAATTTTTCGTTTATTTGGAAATAATAATTCCTTTTTTTCCGAAACCAAAAGATAAAGTTGATATGAAGTTCATTTTCTCTTTCATAAATATAGGCAAATTTTTCTTTTGATACTTAACCAATATAACCATTATGTGCATAATATAACTATTATGTACCTAACTGGCTCAGAAATTATATTATTTACATATTTCTTAATTTTATTTTTTTGTTCGGGCGTAACTTTTCACCATGTGTACGAATTTTTTGGCCTCACAATTTGTTTATTATAATCGGTATTGAGTTAGGAATCACAACTAAATTGTATTACAAAAAGCACATGATGAGGGGTTTCCAACGAATACCCTCAATAAAACGTACATATACGTAAAAATATAAATAAAATACATACATACATGTATAAAGTTTATGTATATAAATACATCCGCACTGAATAAGACCACAAAAAATTTATAACACCCTTAAACAACTGACAAACATAAACAAATTGTAATGTAACAAGCTCATGGAGGTAAAAGGAAATCTAGGCGTTTCAGTCGCTGGACATCATCGTTGTTGTCTAAGAGATTAATAGCAAGAAAGTTTACAGGATAATACCGCTGTCTATAATTTGAATCGAATTGTTTTTACTTCTTTGTGAACATAAAACAGTTCTAAGTAGTCGTAAATTTCTGCGTTCCGTTCGGACCACAGAGCCTCTGCAATGAATTTCACTTATTCAGGAAACGTTGTATCTCAATGTTACTCTTGCTCGTCGTACCCTATAGCTCTCTGCCATACGTCCAAATCGATTTTAGAAATCCTTTGTATGTTAAAAGTTTGTTGGACAGCGACAAGTGTGAATTAACATGCTTTGATTAACATGCAATAAACCTTCTTATACCTCCTTTAACTGATATCTCGTTTAACTGTCCCCTTTTTCTTTCACGTGGTACTTCCACGTAAAATGACGATCAAGGTGGAGCCCAAGGTACTGTACGTGGTCAGAGTTTGAGATGAAAATACCGTCTAGATGGACCCGTGGATTGTTCCTCTTCTCATTGCAAACGTAATATAACTTTACTTATTATTATGATTCACCCTTATTCTCCATACGCCGCCGATCAAGTCTACCAACTCGAGCTTCGCTGATGCTAATTGTGTCAAAGCCAGGATAGCTGTATCACCAGCAAACAAGGCGATGGTGACATAGTCTGGAGCCGGAAGGTCCATAGAGAAAATTCAGTACAGGACTGGTCCTAAGACGAAGCCTTGTAAAACCTCCGATCTACGGTCAAAGAATCCAGATGACTCATTTTTTATCTGACCTGGGAAAAACGCCTGTCGAGGTAATTCCGCAAAACCAGGTGGAGGAATGAGGAAAGCTGTATTTCAGCGTTTAGAGCATACCAGGCAGCTAGACCTTGGTCAGAGGCCTGCTTAACATCCAAGAAGGCCGCCGAACAGAACCTCTTCTCTTATAGGCACTTCGTGATGACATTGACAGTCCTGTACGTTTGTTCAATGGTAAAATGATCGCTTCTGAATACAGATGGATGATCTGGAATAACTTTTTCCCGCTCCAATATCGGCCACAGTCTTCGAAGAAACAGTTTCTTTATTAACTTCGACAAAATCGGTAAAAACCTTATTGGTCTGTAGGAAGACATATGGTGTGCAGGTTTATCTGGTTTCAGAATCATCACTACTTTAGACACCTTCCATTCTGGTGGGAAGCATGATGTTCGTAGTATGCCATTGGAAAGTTGTGTAAAGTACTTGAGGAGAAAAAGTTTGAATGAAATTTGTTTAAACAGAGCTGGATATTGCTATAGTAGTCCCATACCGTTATTGAACGGTTCTGACCATTAAAAAATGAGTACTTGGCGAATAACTCCGAACGGTAGAACGTGCACTGAATGCGTCCTAAAATTACTCAATACTTGTCGCATCCTCTTTAAACGAGCACATCTTTCATCGGCTCTTTCGTTTTGAAATTTTTAAACTTGACGCTTTCCAACAATAATCAATCGATGTGAACGCAATTCAGGCGCATCTTTAAAAATACTATTACAAATCAACAAAAACGGTATATCTTTATTCTTGAGTCCCATTTGAAAGGCACTTACGGATCAAATCATGTCGACGTTCTTTCAGACTGTTTCTTTTGATAACTTAGATTTCATGTAATACCGCATTTTAGACGGCAGAGGCCGTCTAAAATGCGAATCATTCGCGTCTTTTACTTTGAATAATAAGCAGTTTTGTTTCAAAAGAAAATTATTTTTTCTTACAAACAGTCTCGTTTGTAGGCCTGCTCGTTATTTCCTCTTCGTTGAAGTTTAAAAACTAAAAAAAAAAAAAAAAAAAAAAAAAAACAAAAAGTTAAAATAAGATATTTAGCCAGTAATTACGTATTATTCTACTTTAGTATTCTTTATGGGCTTTGAAAATTAAATAAAAATATTTTGAAAAAAATTTCTGTTAAAAGGCAAGTTTTTCCACTACGCCTTCAATACATTTAAAATTTATTTTTTTAATCGGCGCAAATTTTAGAAACCTTAATTCAGTTAAATTTCGTAATCAGTATATAGTTTACTCGTAATTCGTTTGCAAGGTAGCGTCTACTTTAAAAAATAAGTTGCAGTGATTGTATTAAATATAGTGAAAAAATTAAATTTCCCTTTGCAGTGCAATACTTTTCTTCTATTTGAAGTTGGTTCAATTTTTTTTTTATTATTTAAATTTTAAAGCCGATAAACAATAATAAAGTAAAATAGATAAATTCGTAATTATAGGCTACGGTTCTTAGTAAAATTGATAATAAGGTGTACTACTAAAGAATATTATTACACTTTTGATAAATCTAAATTAAGTATTCCAGAATTAGAATCACGGAAAGGATTGATTTTGAAATTGCCTACGGATAATTTGAAACCCCGTTTTATTGCCTTACCAATAAAAGCGTCAATTCTAACTATAATTGCCACACGTCCAAAGAGAATAATATTCAGATTACTATTTCTAATTTATCCTCTTTTGCCTTTCACGTAATCAGAGCTTTTCTGCTCAAGTAAATTATCATCATTCTCGTCTTTCGTATCCTTTTGCTTACGTTTTTCCTATAAAAACCATTCGAAATATTGTTGTCCCTTCTTTTAACTTTTGCCTACTTATTCATTTCCATTTATCTCATTTTTTTCTCACTTTGTGTTCTCTCATCTCCTTTAACTTGATCATCCTCCCATTGCCATAATAATTTATTGATTATAATTATGATTAGATTACAATTTACATTGTAAAATATTTCAACATCTTTTATGTACATCCAATTTCTTAAACCGATATATATTTATGGGTATTCCTTTCTTTTTCCTCCATAATTATTTCTAGGAACTTCGCAATCTAATAATCTTTTAATATTACTAGAATTATATCATAAATTATGAAATATATTTGTATTATGGCAGAATATGGTATTGTTAAGCTTCTGTGATATCTTTGCACTTATCTTTATATCTTTGTACTTAAAACTTAAACGCAGCACATATTTTCACTATTTGGAGTTTATTTAATTAGCAATTTTCTGATTTTTAACAAAAAAATATTGTGAATTACTTTACTCTAAGTCTGATTAAACTGTCTTAGCTTAAAATTGTTTTCTAGCGAAGCAGAATAACCTTTAAATAATTGCATCCTGATATAATATAAATCCCTAAAATGAAAGAAAAAATTTAATTTTCATTACATTCATCGTCAACGGTAAAACAAGAAATAAAAAGTTAAAAAATTCGGGATTATCATTTAAATTACAGGTTCCATTAAAAAGATTTAAAAATCTATTAATTTAAATTTTTAAAAAAACATACTACACGGATCGAAATTCAGTGTTTCTGAAAAAAAAGAAAGAAGGAATTTGACCATAAGTAAAACACAAATTTTGATACAATTTTTTCATTTTTATATGCAAAGGTATCACTAATCTCCTCTTTGCAAAGTCCATTTTTTAAACTATTGAGTGCTCAGACTGAATTTTAAAAAAAAATTGACGAAATAATGAAATTATAATTATACGTTCTCTACTTCCAGTAAAATTGGAAATATTTTGTTGTATACTCGATTCACTTTAAGGCTATCTTGTAAAAATAAAAAACCGCGTGGCGTTATAATAGAATGTCTGAATTGAATGTTCACAAACTGTATGTTTTGATACTTTATGATATGATCTTTCTTTTTCCTGCTTAGCCTCCGGATATTCCGTTCAGGTATTACTTCAGAGGAAGAATGAGGATGATATGTATGAGTGTAAATGAAGTGTAGTCTTGTACAGTCTCAGGTCGACCATTCCTGAAATGTGTGGGTAATTGAAACCCAACCACTAAAGAACACCGGTATTCACGATCTAATATTCAAATCCGAATAAAAGTAACTGACTTAACTAGAACTTGAACGCTGGAACTCTCGACTTCCAAATCAACTGATTTGGGAAGACGCGTTCACCACTAGATCAACCTGTGAGTTACGTATTTGATTTACGTTTTCATTTGGCGCCGACTAAATCGAATTATTTACGAATTAAATGGTAGCTATATTTAGAGTTATATTACTGTTCATAAAAATACGATAGCCGTAGATTATTATGTAAATACTGATGATGACTAACAAATTGACACATCCGGTATATATTGTTATAATAATATAATTTAATAGCTACCCACCAGGTAGTGGTGACTACTTATTTATTATTATAGTCATTATAATATTATTATAATTATAATAATAAGTCGTTTATTATTATTATTATTATTATAAATAGATACCCACCGGGACCACCGGGTCTAGTGGTGAACTCGTCATCGTAAATCAGCTGATTTCGCAGTCGAGAGTTCTGAGTATCAAATTCTAGTAACGGCAGTTACTTTTATACGGATTTAAATACTAAGTCGTGGATATCGGTGTTTTTGGTGGATGGGTTTCAATTAACCATACATCTCAGGAATATTGTACAAGATTACAATTCATTAACACCTTGCATATCCTCATTCATCCTCTGAAAAAAATAGCTTACGGTGGTTCCGGAGGCTAAACAGAAAAAGAAAGAAAGGTCGACCATTACTGAGATGTGTGATTAATTGAAACCCAACCACCAAAGAACACCGGTATCCAGATCAAGTATTCATATCCGTATAAAAGTAACTGCCTTTACTAGGATTTATACCTTAAAACCCGGTAGATTACTGCATTAACACAATCGCACACGCTGCAGTAAGATCTCACTACTTCAAACAACAGCTACGATAGCTTTTATGCTGGACACAGATTTTTTGAAATACTGAAAGGAACTTCTACTCGTCGTCGAAAGAAAGATAATTGTAATTGTATATTAGATATAGATATATATATATTTTTTTTTTTTTTTTTTTTTTTTTGCTGGCTTTGAATAGATTATAAAAAAGGGAGTAGAATTTACAAGAGGAATATATACAAATATATTGACAACATTTTAATTAAAATTCTGAGTAGAATACGTAATATTTTAGGTTCTCAATATTGTAATCCGTAATTTAATCCTTGTAATAATCAAAATATTTTGCTTTGGATACGAGGGTTTACTGTATATATCTACGGGTAATTTAAATGTGATTGCTTTTTTCATGTTGACAATGTAATGTCAAAGCGCTCTAGTGTTTGTATTTTACAGTATATGAGGTCGGTACAGTTGTTTTATATTTTGTTTTGTTTATACTTGTTTAATATAATAGCTTATGGCTATGTTTGTTTTTGTTATATGTATTTATCCTTAAAAACATTTTTGCCCAGTTTATTACTATTATTATAATAGTATCATAATCTTTTATCATAATATTATAGGTAATGTTTCTACGTATTGTTACGTTATTATTGTGGATCGTTTCTTCATACAACTTTTCTTCTGATTTGATCATTATCTTTATACTTTTATTAATGTTTCAAATTACTATATTATTTGCGTTTTATCGTTTTCAGTGGATTGGAAACACAATATTATTCGTAATAATGATAAATAATCGATTTTACTTTTTTCTCCAAATTATTCTTATATTTATTATTATTTTAATTTTATTTCATTATTCAAATTTTCTTCAAAAACTGAAAAAAAAATTAAGAAAAATACTCTACATAACATAATTTTATTGTTACTAATCTAACATGCAACTATGGTGCTGTACCTAAATTGACTAATTTAAATTTACTTAGATCGATTATTTAAATGGGAGAAAGGCTCCTGGAATAGACGGAATACCTGTAGAATTACTACGCAGTGCAGGTGAGGAAGCGATTGATAGATTATACAAACTGGTGTGTAATATTTATGAAAAGGGGGAATTTCCGTCAGACTTCAAAAAAAGTATTATAGTCATGATACCAAAGAAAGCAGGGGCAGATAAATGTGAAGAATACAGAACAATTAGTTTAACTAGTCATGCATCAAAAATCTTAACTAGAATTCTATACAGAAGAATTGAGAGGAGAGTGGAAGAAGTGTTAGGAGAAGTCCAATTTGGTTTCAGGAAAAGTATAGAGACAAGGGAAGCAATTTTAGGCCTCAGATTAATAGTAGAAGGAAGATTAAAGAAAAACAAACCAACATACTTGGCGTTTATAGACCTAGAAAAGGCATTCGATAACGTTGACCGGAATAAAATGTTCAGCATTTTAAAAAAATTAGGGTTCAAATACAGAGATAGAAGAACAATTGCTAACATGTACAGGAACCAAACAGCAACAGTAATAAGTGAAGAACATAAGAAAGAAGCCATAATAAGAAAGGGAGTCCGACAAGGATGTTCTCTATCACCGTTACTTTTTAATCTTTACATGGAACTAGCAATTAATGATGTTAAAGAACAATTTAGATTCGGAGTAACAGTACAAGGTGAAAAGATAAAGATGCTACGATTTGCTGATGATATAGTAACTTTAGCCGAGAGTAAAAAGGATTTAGAAGAAACAATGAACGGCATAGATGAAGTCCTACGCAAGAACTATCGCATGAAAATAAACAAGAACAAAACAAAAGTAATGAAATGTAGTAGAAATAACAAAGATGGTCCACTGAATGTGAAAATAGGAGGAGAAAAGATTATGTAGGTAGAAGAATTTTGTTGTTTGGGAAGTAGAATTACTAAAGATTGTCGAAGCAGGAGCGATATAAAATGCCGAATAGCACAAACTAAACGAGCCTTCAGTAAGAAATATAATTTGTTTACATCAAAAATTAATTTAAATGTCAGGAAAAGATTTTTGAAATTGTATGTTTGGAGTGTCGCTTTATATGGAAGTGAAACTTGGACGATCGGAGTATCTGAGAAGAAAAGATTAGAAGCTTTTGAAATGTGGTGCTATAGGAGAATGTTAAAAATAAGATGGGTGGATAAAGTGACAAATGAAGAGGTATTGCGGCAAATAGATGAAGAAAGAAGCATTTGGAAAAATATAGTTAAAAGAAGAGACAGACTTATAGGCCACATACTAAGGCATCCTGGAATAGTCGCTTTAATAATGGAAGGACAGGTAGAAGGAAAAAATTGTGTAGGCAGGCCACGTTTGGAATCTGTAAAATAAATTGTTAGGGATGTATGATGTAGAGGGTATACTGAAATGAAACGACTAGCACTAGATAGGGAATCTTGGAGAGCTGCATCAAACCAGTCAAATGACTGAAGACAAAAAAAAAATTAGATCGATTGAAACATTCATAAAAAAAAAAATTGGTGTTTAGTAACGAATATCCTCAATTCTTTTTTTTATTAAACTCAAATTTTTTCCCAATATCTTTCAATTACTGTAAAAGTTTTCTTATTTAATTTAATGAAATAGCCGTTAACTACTGAAATAGATATTATCTATAAAAAGAATATTGAAAAGTATTAATTATAATTAATATATATATATTTATATATATATATATATATATATATATATATATATATATATATTTGCGCGTATTCGCGGAAAGAAAAATTCGATCAGGATATCGAGGGCTTGACAAACTAAAAATTTCTTATAAATACAATTTATTACTGTAAAAAGAAATAGAAAATAAAGTAAATAATATTTACTTTTTTTTTAAATCCCCTCCACATCTCCCCTTACAGCCCTGAAAAAAAACCCTAATTAACAAGGAAGCTGAATTATCTACTCTAATGTGAAAAAGTGCATAGAACAGTAAAGAGAAACTTCGTATATGCACTAGTCTTTTCAGAGGACGTATAAAGCAGGGGAACATCAAAAATATTAAATAGAATATAAATATACCACAAGACCACAATAATAATATAAGCCATAAAGGACCTTGGCATTGCGGCAAACCAAAATACAAAAATACTAAATCAGTGCATGCAAGTAAAAAATACAACCAAATAATAATAATATAAATTACAGTAAGTAGATATAACATACACAAAAGTAATTCAGATAAAAAAACAAGATTTATTTAATATCAGTTGAATTGTAAAAACCAGAATACATTCCAATTTACTAAAAACGTTATAATGACCGGTAGAAACTAATATTGCATGAACAAGGTAACACTAGAAAAGTTTAAAGTTCATACAATTAAGTTTTTTGTAAGTATTATTACTTTTACCGTTTACAAAAAAAAACCCACTGAGTTGATCTACTGGTGAACGCGTCATCCCAAATCAAATGATTTCTTCAAAGTCAATAGTTCTAAGATTCAAATTCTACCATTGTAGATGATACAGCAGTTTGTTATGCGTCATCCTCTCAGTCTGGAATTAAAAATTACATGGAGGCTGACCTTAGGGTTATAAGATGGTGGCTTTTGATGAATGGAATTTCATTAAATGTAAATAATACAAATTTACATGAACATCAATTGTTCATGTAAATGAACATCATGCAAAGTATGGAAGAAATGTTTTTTTTTTTTTTACTGGTTTTTCATATAAGGACATTTCACAAGCTAAATCTGTGAAATACTTGGGCATTACTTTGAACAGTAAACTAGACTATCCTGGAATGTCCAAATTAGTAATCTCATAAAGCAATTACGTGTTTGTATAAATAAATTCTATTATTTAAAAAAATATAACCCTGTTAGAGTTCTGAAATCTCTGTAATATGCTTTTGTAGAATCAAGATTAAAATATGGGGTGGAGCTTATTACAGTGTTTTTAGATCTGTTTATACTGCTCAGATGCATGTAGCACGTATAATATTGGGTAAAAGTAGACGACATGAATCCTTCCCATTATTCAGAAGCCTTAAGATTTTGCAACTGCGTCATATATATTACTATAGAATACTAATGACGTATTATGAAGGATAGAATCCTTGCTACTTTGGTTACGAGGCCTTTGCGGCAAGCGGATAGAGTAGTCCCTCCTAGGCCAAGAAATGAGTTAATTAAACATTTTTACTCATACTTAGGTCCAAAATTAATTAATCACTTACCAAGGGAATTTAAATTTATTGAAGACTCTAAAAGGTTTTTACTATCAAATTATGATTGGTTGTTGTCAGTTGAAGATATAGTTGTCTGTTGAGAGTTTTTTTTAATTGATTGGTTTGTGATTCTAGGTGGAATTGATGACTCTAAAAGTTTCATGTTTTTATTATCTTTAATTTCTTCAATTGTAACTCGGATAATTTCATTTTCAATTTTATCACTGTATTCTTGTATTGTATTTATGGTTCTGAGTTATTTAATCTGTATGTATGTGTATGTAATCTTGTAACTAGCTGAAAATTTAGTACTGTAAGACTTGTATCCTGTAATTCATTTTAAAATCCAACTTGGAAATCCACACTTGACTATTATTCAATAAATGATTATAATTTTAATCACTGAAAATAATTGGATGGTAACCTCTAATACAGTTATTACTATAGGGGATACGTAGTTCTACAAGATTATGTAATAATTGTTTACTTTTATTATATTGTTTGGTTGTATTAAGAATTTATAACTGTAAATAATTTTGTTTTCATTTATAATCTGTTTATTTTGTGGAATAAAGATTATTATTATTATTATCACGATTGCGCCGAACATGGCCTCGCCGAACTACTAACTCTATTCGCTGAGCCCTGGTAGTATTTGTATTCATTGGCCTGCTGAACCAGTACCCGCCTAACCCCTTTAATCGTTGAAACGTAATAATTTTCATCCTCCGCGTCATTACATTTTTCTATAAGTTCTGGTCCGATAATTCTTCTGGTCGAACAGGAGCTTTTAGAGATGCCGTTGTCTGCATTACAAGAACAGATTTTTAAATGCACTCGTTACTCTTAGAAAAGTTATTCTCTTTTAATTCCTTCTAGAATATTCTTTTCTTTATTATTTTCTGTTTCTTTCTTCTTAATTGGAATAAATCCATTGCCCTGGTTTGTTATACTGGTTTTGTTACAGTATATATATATATATATGTTAAGATTGTAACAAACATAAAGTACATGTTATAGTGATAAAAATAAAAAAATGTTTTATAAGTTAACATAACTGGAATAAGTTCATATAAAAATAAGTTCGGAAATGCTTCGTTACCGAATGTCAGCTGGCGCAATATTTCTCCCTGATTTTGCGGCTTCGGAAAAATTAAACCAGACTGTAATTTTTGGGATCCGAATTGAGGTGAGGGGTAAATGTAGTGGTTTTACATGAGATGTGTGGAATAGAGTTGGGGGGTACAACGAGCAAGAGTAACATTGAGATTATACAAAGTTTACAGAATAAGTTTGTGAGATCCATTGCAGAGGCACCGTGGTTCGCACTGAACGAAGAAATTTACAACTACTTGATTTAACTTAGTTTCACGAAGAGGTCAAACGGTTCGGTTGAAATTATAAACAGCGGTTAGATTACAACGTGAACTTTCTAACAGTTAATCTCCTGGATAAAAAGCCGGCCTCAGTGGTGCGAGTGGTAGCGTCACGGCCTTTTACCCGGAGGTCCCGGGTTTGAATCCCGGTCAGCCATGGCATTTTCACACACGCTACAAATCATTCATCTCCTGAAGTAATACTTAACTGTGGACCCAGTGGTTAAAAAAAAATCTCCTAGATAACAGCGTGGATGTCCTGCGACTCTAACGTGTTGCATATGCTCATCTTGGGAAAATCTGAGTGATTCTTAAGCTAGTTCAATACCACATATGTGATGAG
Source organism: Lycorma delicatula (assembly GCF_047948215.1). Lineage (NCBI taxonomy): Eukaryota > Metazoa > Arthropoda > Insecta > Hemiptera > Fulgoridae > Lycorma > Lycorma delicatula. Next base: position 32,776,516 of record NC_134457.1, on the reverse strand, counting down.
CATCTTCGTATAACTTGATGAGGAGCCTAGCTTCTTTCTATTTATCTCCATAAGTTTGTTATATTACTATTTGTTTGTCATTGTTCCATTATGTAATGATGTTTTAATTTTTTTTTCGTATATTTCTTTCGTATAACTCTTATACCTACGCGGTCTTATACAGTGCAGGTGTGTTTGTATATATGAACTTTATATACGTATATATATATATATATATATATATATATATATTAATGATGTTTGTTAGAAAATCATTTACTTTCTTTAATATGATTTACTTATGGTTCCTTTCTAGGAACCGATTGTAAATGAACAAATTGTGAAGCAGAAAAAAGTATGAAATCACACCTGAAAAATTAAAAAAAAAAAAAATAGGTATCAGTAAATTATTTTTAGTAGTTTTTGAGAAATCAGGTGTAAAAAACAAAAGATGTTCTTTATGTGAAAAATCTGTTTCATTAGTGGTTTTTGTTATTGTCTTTTAAAAAAGGAATAATTTTTTAAAATAAAAAGAAAAAAATAATTAAATGTCGTTTTAAGTATTTTTTTCTATTTCATCATAATTCGATTGTAATTAGTTGTAAAATGAACATAAAAACAAGTTTTTTTTTGGATTCGTGAAGATAATTAAATTTATTTATTTTATTTTTTTTTATGTTTTAACTCTACAGAAGCAGCAGCTGAAATAATTGGTGCACCAGATTTACACATCAAAAGCGGCAGTGTGTTGAGATTAGTGTGCACATTACGGCAGAGCACGGAGCCACCTATCTACGTGTTCTGGTATCACGGAGAACGTATGATAAATTATGATAAGGAGCGAGGTGTGACGGTGAGAAGCGATCGCAAAAGCAGCGTTCTCACTATCGCCGCGGCAGATAAAGTCGACTCCGGCAATTACACGTGTGTTCCATCGAATGCTCATCCCGCTAGCATCAATGTGCACGTGCTAAACGGTAAGAGTTACTTAAATTTTACTGTGTATTACTATGAATATTACAATGATAGGGTGTTGTAATTACAATGTCGACAATTTATAATGAAATTATCAAAATTATTAGATTTATTAGATTTATTAAGATTTTATTTACAAATTGATCCTAAAATTATCATACGTTAATATTTTTCATACGGAAAAGTATTACATTTTATGGAATTTAGTGTAATTCCATAAAATAAAAGCATCTGTTATTAAAGTAATAATGTTATCGCTCTACTTTCTAATTTAATGTTATAACATTTTCTTTAGTAAAAATCGTTGCTTCCATCTTATATAATAGGCAAGAAATCCACCTAAATTAATATATTCACTCAGTTATCTTAATAAGATCTAATAAACTAATAATGATAAGCTAAGTTTAAATTTAATATAAAGAGTTGTCTTCTTAAATGCCTTCTTAAAAAAAAAAGCTGTTTCTGATGATTCTCGAAATGAAAATGTGTATTTAAAACCTTTTACGTATGAAGGATTAGGCTTCGTAAATGATAATATTTTTATTATTTTTCTGGTTTTTACAACCATTCATAACGTTATTACAAATATATATACGAGGTCTGTAAATAAAGTAATGACACTTTTTTTTTTTTTTTTTTTTTTTTTGGCAGCCAAAGTGGCAACACTGTAAAGTTAATAATATATTTATAGTTATATGAACAGCTGATTTATATTAGGTATAAATATGTTTAGTCTACTGTTGCCACGTGAGACGTAAAAAAACTTTTTGTGAAACGAGATTTTGTTTTACCTTACAAAAATGAGTGATACTTGTTATGAGCAACGTTATGCAATCAAGTTTTATGTTAAATTCGATGAGAATGCTTATGAAACGTTTTAAAAATTGAAATGGACGTATAGAGATGACGCTCTGTCATGATCCCAAATTTTTACGTGGTTTAAAGCATTTTCAGATGGCCGGGAATCAATTGCGGATGATCCACGCTCTGGAAGACCATTAACGTCAAAAAGTGACGGCAATGTTGAGCGAATCAGCGACTTGATACGGTACGACAGGCGATTAACTGTCAGAATGATTGCAGAACAATTCAATTTGAACCGTAAACAGTCCATCAAATTTTGACAAACGAATTGGACGTGAAAAACGTTTATGCAAAATTGGTCCTAAAATCATCACTGTTGAACAGAAAAACAACAGGGTGGAAGTGTGCCCACCCTGTTCTACTAGCGAATTGAAACTGATCCAGATTTTCTAAAAAAAATGTTATTACTGGTGATGAATCAAGGATATTTGAGTACGACCCAGAAACAAAACGCCAGAGCAAGGAGTGGCACACTTCAAACTCACCACGTCCCAAAATAGCAAAAATGAGCAAATCAGATCCATGCTAATTTGTTTCTTCGATAGTAATGCCATTGTCCATAAGCAGTTTTTGCCTACAGGACAGACTGTAAATCAATATGTTTACCGAGAAATTCTTGAAAGACCGCGGAAAACAGTTGCTTGCGTGAGACCAGCCATCAAAGACAACTAGATGCTGCATCATGACAATGCACCTTGTCACACTGCACTCTCAAAAACTCATCTGCGTTCAGATGAGTTTTTGGCAAAAAAAAAAAAACATTCCTGTAGTTCTTCAACCACCTTATTCACCTAACTTGAGTCCCTGCGACCTCTTCCTTTTCCCGATTTTAAAAAAAGCACCTCAAAGGACACCATTTTGGAACAGTAGAAAACATTAAAGTAAGAAAAAATGTAACCGACCGTCTGAAGGATATTTCGGTTTCCGAGTTCCAACACTTCTATGAAGAGTTGGAAAACCGTTTGAAGCTTTGCGTGGCTTCCCAAGGTAACTATTTCGAAGGTGATAAGAGTCCATGTACAATTGGATTGTAAATAAAAAACGTTTTTCTGGACCAGTCTCAGTACTTTATTTACAAATATCGTGCGTGCGTGCGCGCGCGCGTGTCTAAAAGCCGAGGATTAAAAATATAATGCAATGCATTTTGTAGTATATTTTTATACTCGTTTAATATAAAAACAGTATACAAAAACTTTTGGTTTCTATCTTATGACATTTATATTACATGAAGAATTAATTTGTAAATATTGTGTTTATTATTTTGTTTTAATAAACTACTTTTTAAAAAAATATTTTTATGTGTAGTCGCATCGATAATTAAAACCATTACGAAATAATTGTGTATTATAAAATAAATTTAAATTTAACATTAAAGTATTTTAAGAATCTAACTTAAGAATTTATATTCACTAATTTCTATATTTGCCGTAAGAAATTTGTAACAAGAAAAAGCAAGGATTAAGAAGTGTACTCAAGTGTAAGTTTTTACTTGAATCTTACTACGGTAGTATTTTAACGATCCGTAAAAATATTTTTTTTAGAAAAACCGTATTCATATTAAAAAAGATTACCTTCGTTATTCAGCCTTGTTGTTTCTAAGGATTATTTTTTTAGTTGTCCCCTTGAATTAATCTATCGTTTACAAGATCACAGTAATCCGTCATTAAATTGTTGTTTGTAATCTACAGCGAAACGCTAGTTCAATAATTTACGTGGTTACCGCAGTATGGTTTTTGGTTTCACTTATTTCAGTCTTTTACTTTGTAGTAAGTGTCTGGTTTTCAGATACGAGTATTGGCTTCTAATAACAAAATTTGGTGTCTACAACCTTTTTCCGAGCTACTGGTTTCTAAGGTTTCTCTCTTCTAATATTTATATTACATGAAAAATTCACTGGTAAATATTTGGTTTATTATTTTAATTTTATTCACTATTTTTTTTTAATTATTTTTATTTATAGTCGCATCGATAATTAAATTCAGCGATTCTTCAATATCTGTGTGTATGTATCCCGGTATACGTGTAATCTTGAACATACTGAGACCGACCATCCCTGAGACATTGTGGTTAATTGAAGCCTAACCACCAAAGAACACCGGTATCCAACATCTAGTATTAAACTTCGAAAAAACCAATTACTTTTATTAGAATTTGAAACAGAACTCTCGACTTCGATATCAGTTGATTTTTGATGATAACTTTTACCACTAGATCAACCTGGTGATAAACTTTTTTTAAATAAATAAAATATAGATGTAATATAATATACAGAATGTATCCAGAAGTTCTTCCGGGTGTTTCTATTCGTGAAAACAATGGAAAAATGTTAAATAAATATACGTCTTATAATGTTTCGTTTGCGAGTTAAGACTATTGAAAGATTTCGTTCTGTTTTCAACTACCCTGGTGAAAAGGGTGGTACTGAAATTTTTAGGACGTTAATTAAGGAGAAGAATTAATGATTTCTTATTGTTCTTGATCTGAAAAATCTATGAAAATAGGTCCTAGAACCGTATGTATAGTAATTTTTGAGAAATCTGGGGTAAAAACCAAAAAATTGGAGTAAAAATTCTGTTTTCATATATTTGACGTACATTAATTTTATTTAGTAGATAAAACCTTTAAACAAAACTTGTAGAGAATTAAATTCTGAATAATATGGTGTAGCACTAATTTTAGCTACGAGCCGCCACTGTAAATGAGATATCGTATACAGAGCATTTGGCGGTATAAGAAGTACACTACAGGTTTTTTCTCTCTGAGAATAACGATGTTCAATTATGTTAAGTGTCTGTTCACGCTTCTCTGTTAAACAGAGAAGCTTTTAAACAGATTTTACTCGTAGGACTGAATATATCCACCATTTCGGTGGGCTTGGCATGTTTATGTGCAATGGTATATTTGATTCTGTGAAAAACCTTCTTTTAGAACTTAAAAACCTTTTCATGATTACGAAAAACCCTTTTCATCCCTCATTTTCTTTAGTAAACTTTACACAGATTCTTTTTATTCTTGAGAAGAGCTGTGACAACTTCGAGAGTGACTTTCTTCATCTCACGAAGCCTGCAACCTTAAACCCACCGATTTGGTCTAGTGGTGAACGCGTCTTCCCAAATCAGCTGATTTGGAAGTCGAGAATTCTACCGTTCAAGTCCTGGTAAAGATAGTTCCTTTTAAACGGATTTGAATACTAGATCGTGGATACCGGTATTCTTTGGTAGTTGGGTTTCAATTAACAACACATATCAGGAATGGTCGATCTGAGACTGTACAAGACTTGATGATATGTACTTCATTTACACTCATACATATCATCCTGTGAAGTAATACCTGAACGGTAATTCCCGATGGTTAAATAAAAAAAAAGAAAGGTAGCCTGGAACCTTATGATTATAGCAAATAACAGACAGTCGTGAATAAACCGAGAAGTCTTGTAATAAAGTTTCTCAGAAAACGACTATTTACAATATTATTTCTCTATTTTAGTTACCGTCATTACTATTTCAATTAATCTTTGCTAACAGTAAATCTGAAAGTGAGTTAGATTTAACACCGTCCGAATGATAAAGTTTCTTCCCCGCAATGATTTTTTTTACATCTATTTACTTCCTATATTGCCTTACATTTATTACTACAGTATTATAATCTCCTATTAACATATCCAGATTATTGAAACTTTCATCTTTTACTCTTGCGTACAACTCGGAATTTTCATGAGATGTTCAAACACTTCAAAGCTATACATTTTGTCTATTTATTAAATTGTAAATATTCTCTTATAGCAGAACAACTCACATCTAAAATAGGTAAACTATCGGTCATTGTTAATCGTAGTTCAATCCTTCATACCATAAAACAAGGAAGAATGCCGGGATACAGCAAAATAAATGAATCCTAAAAGTTGTATCTGCTGCATTAAAGGTAACTCATTCATTAAAAAAATGCACAAGAGATTGTTCAATTTTTGACGATATAAGTTCCGTTTAATTTTTCTCTTTTTTATATTTGTAATTGAAGCTATTACTTCAATAAGTAGTTTTTTATACTACCTAAGTAGCTAGCCATCTGCTTTTTTGTAGTCTTCTTAATACTCAATAATTTTGATCAGACTTTAGCGAATTGTTCCAGAAAACTATCGAGTTTGCTTTGCTATTAGTTTTTATTTTATGAAAAAAGAATCAATTCACTTATCGCAAATTATTTATAACTTCTCCAGTACAATATGTGAGCTGAAACTTGCCCACAGCCAACTGCTGTGTCTAGTTTACTAATCATTGTATTGTACTAGTCTGTTGTATTTGCATTTTATATACAAATGTTATGTTATTAATAATCGGATGATGTCATCTGATTACAACAAACCCCGCTCGCACTTCCGGCATAAACCAGCCGACAGTTCGGTTGACAAAGACAAGAGCAAACGTTCAACTCACTTAGTGTAATGATGGGTTGCCGTTTTTTTTTTTTTATAATTGTTTTATAATGACGAATTGCCTGTTGTGATAGAACGCAGCTGACTGTTACTGCTACTAGTCCAGGTCTATCTGATAATTCATTTATTTATTTTTTTTTATTTCACAACTATTATAACTGTAAATTTTCATAATCCTGGAGTCAAATGTTTTTATCTTATAACGACACATTGCTAAGTGCCATTTAAAAACTTAACAATAATAACAGATTTTTTTTGAGAATTTTTTTCTTTTAAATCGGTTGCTGACAGGTTTTTGACCATAAATAAATTTTTAAGAGTAACGTGTCTTACTAAGTAACGTAATTTACTTGACAATGGTGAGGAAGTAAGACAATTGAGGAGGATACATTTACTGGACCTCACTGATCTTTTAAGGCATGGATTATAATTGAAGTGCGTGACCCGTGATACTGTGAACTGAAAACGTGTGTGACCCGTAATACTGTGATGATTGTGTTAAATATAGTTTAAACGTTTCGAATCCACGCTGTTTTTACCTGTGTTTATCTGACTTTTAATATTTTTTACTGTACTTGGATGACTAATGTTTTCTAACATTATTATTATTATTATTATTATTATTATCTCCTTTATTTGATTTTATTATTTATCTGTTACCTTTATTATCTGTTATCTTTGTTTTAATTAACCAATTGCTTCGTTTTTGTCGTGAAAGGTGACACATATTATTAATATTGTATTTGAGGTAGGCTGTCTTTGCATGGGGTCTCTCGACGCTTTACTCTTAAAAGAAAATTATTTACTATTCTATGAAAAAAAGATATATATATATATATATATATATATATATATATATATAATGCTAATAATATTGGCATTAATATATTCAGAAATTAATATGGTATTCTTATGCCAATTATTTCATTTATCTTTAAAATAAATTACGCAACAACATAAAACTGTGGTTTTCTCTATAGTCCAGTTTGTAGTTTACTTTTTAACACCCTACTTACTTATACACAAAAAAATTTTGTTGGGTAAAAGATAATAAGTATTATTTTATAAAATTTAATTTAATTTTTCTGCCGACTATTTATTTTCCCAAATAAGATAATACCCCATAGGACCAAATATTCTAACAAATCCTAGCAACAGAATGTGATTAGAAGAGAAGGAAATAATTTAATTTATTAAATAATTATTACGTAATATTTTTTTTGTAATTAGTGGTAAATCATTTTTAGAAGTAAAATCATAATTTTGTTTTGTTAAAAAAAAGATCCTTCTCTTCAGAAATTTTTTTTTACATTTAATTTTCCGTTATTTTCATGATATTCACCGATACTCCAAAATACTTTCTTTGATATACATTTATTTTTATTTTTATACATTTACATTTAGTTGTTACAAATAGGAAATAAGGGTTAGTGTTCTAGTGTGTTGATTTTTTAAGTGTGTTTTGGAGTTTGTCCTGATTTTTAGAGAAATAATAAAGTGAAAAAATGTTCTAATCATATGCTTACCAACCTCGTTAAACACTAATCGAAAAGAACAATTATCTTCTTTCATTTTTTGTCCTTTCTAGTTACAGATTGGTCTATTATAACAGATTAATTCATTCTTTTGATTATAATATTCTTTCTTTATATCTTTTTATATAAGTTTTATATGTGTGTATATGCGCGCTTGCGCGTAAGTGCATAGGAATGCAATTATATACTGTATATGTAGGTCATATATACGTTATTCTGATCCACGCCTCGCTGTTTCCTTTTACACTCCAATGATCGTACTAAACCCTCTGACATCTACATTTTCTCCATTGAAATGTTTTAATTAGTCTTCTTTCCTAACGGTGGCTAAAACCAATTATTTCACGTGTTATTCTCTCTTTTTCGTACTCTTATTATCAAACTAAGTTTCATATTCTAGTTTCATGCATTTTGCATCCGTAATTCTATACAATCCAAGTAACGTAATTTTATGATATATCAATTTTTAATCCGAAGTGACTATTATATTGTTTTTCTGTTTAATTGCTATATTCCCTTTCCATTGTTATTTTCCTTGCTTATATTTTTAATCTTACTAAAAGATTTAAAAAATATTTATCTGTTGATTCATTTACAGGAATGTTACACCATGGATCAATCTAATTAAAAAAATATAGTATTCTTATTCCGTAATTTATATATTCTATTCGTTTATTTTGTGTTTTGTGTAAAATTCAAATAATTTCAGTAAATATTTTTATATATAATCTGAAAAAAAGTTTTTTTTTTTTTTTACTAAAATTTGAGGTGCGAAAATGCAACTTTCCTAACTCGTTACAATAATTTATAGCTCATAGAATATAAAAATTTATGAATACCCCACCAGTTTATAAAAATATTCATAGAAGATAATACAAATGATTCCAAGTCACTATTAAATGCAATTCATAAGTCATGTTTGTATATTAAACGTAGAACTAAAAACTATTCTCTCACTGTTTCAAACAACAGTGCTGCATTGAAAACATTCGCGGTTGATTTAGATGATGTCTGAAACAATACTTGTCAAAAAATGTACTTCATAATTTCACACAACCAAAGTTTACACAAAATGTGATTTAAAAAAATCCTCTTAATGTAATTTTATTTGTTGGAAAAGTTAATTACATTTAATTCTGTAGTAGCTAGGATAAGTTCAAAATTTGTAATTGATTTATTTAAAAGTAATTCTAAAATTATATAATATTACTCGCATATGAGGCGCCGCACATCAAAATAGAAATGGAGGAATTGCCATTACTTTTCGTTTCAGAAATATTAAGGAAGGCACTGATTAAGAAACAGTATAATGTTTGGTTACCAGAAAAATCACTCTTCGGAATTGGTTACTAAATATCTCAATTTAGATTTTATTTTTTTATTTCTTTTACAAATTTCAACACCGTCGATTATTTTGTCGGGAAAAAGATAGAATAGAAAAATGAAGTTACCTTAATTGATACGTGAACAAAGATTTAATTGTACTAATTGTACTAGTTATGTAGGTTATTCCGAGTTTTAAAAAATTTAGAAAAAATTATAGCACGACAGACAAAATTCGGATTTTTTACTACTTTCGTGTAATATTACACACCAACCAAAGAGCAGAATGATATATTTTTAAATGACGTTTATGGAAAAAAGAGTTACTATTAAAATTTAAAAAATCAAAGAAGTTTAACAAAATTATTTTTAAAAAAGTGACGTATAAGTTAACCACCTATTCTATTATATATATATAAACTTTTGAGCTGATGGTGGTTTTGGGGTCTAGGGGTTTGAAACACGAAGATATGTCGAAATTTTCCGGAAGTCGAATCATGATACCCATTAAGATAGGTACCTTTCTTATGAAATCAACTTAAAATAATGTAGAGAACGTTATCACACGTAAAGAAACTTAAAAACGATTTATTTTGTATATCATTGTTGTTGTTATTTTGTTGTCATTCCTAAATGACCTTTGGTGTACATAAAGTTTAACAACCAATCGGCAATAGAAATGGATAGATTACTTACCTGGATTTTAATTTATTTTTTATTTAATTTTAAATCTGCAGATGAAAATACGATTTTGATGCAGAAAATGTTAGAATGCATTAAACTGCGAAAGGTTATAAAAAATATTTCACTAATTTAGGTGAGAAATGAAAAGAAAAAACGATTACCGAGATATAAAACATTGTGACTTCATGACTAATTTTAGCAGACCGATAAGTGTTTTCTAGTTTAAGTAAAAAGACATAATCCAAATAAAATAATATAAAATATTTGGCTATGAGAAAATAAACTGCTAATCATCAGATGGTTAACTTATTACTCTAATTTACATTCTGTATGAGAATAAACTAACCGTCGGTTCTGATTCGAATTCGAAAGACTATAAATCACTCTTTATATTTTTTCCATTAGATCTTTTTTTTTTTTTTTTTTTTTGTCTTCAGTCATTTGACTGGTTTGATGCAGCTCTCCAAGATTCCCTATCTAGTGCTAGTCGTTTCATTTCAGTATACCCTCTACATCCTACATCCCCAACAATTTGTTTTACATACTCCAAACATGGCCTGCCTACACAATTTTTCCCTTCTACCTGTCCTTCCAATATTAAAGCGACTATTCCAGGATGCCTTAGTATGTGGCCTATAAGTCTGTCTCTTCTTTTAACTATATTTTTCCAAACGCTTCTTTCTTCATCTATTTCCCGCAATACCTCTTCATTTGTCACTTTATCCACCCATCTGATTTTTAACATTCTCCTATAGCACCGCATTTCAAAAGCTTCTAATCTTTTCTTCTCAGATACTCCGATCGGGCAAGTTTCACTTCCATATAAAACGACACTCCAAACATACACTTTCAAAAATCTTTTCCTGACATTTAAATTAATTTTTGATGTAAACAAATTATATTTCTTACTGAAGGCTCGTTTAGCTTGTGCTATTCGGCATTTTATATCGCTCCTGCTTCGTCCATCTTTAGTAATTTTACTTCCCAAATAACAAAATTCTTCTACCTCCATAATCTTTTCTCCTCCTATTTTCACATTCAGTGGTCCATCTTTGTTATTTCTACTACATTTCATTACTTTTGTTTTGTTCTTGTTTATTTTCATGCGATAGTTCTTGCGTAGGACTTCATCTATGCCGTTCATTGTTTCTTCTAAATCCTTTTTACTCTCGGCTAGAATTACTATATCATCAGCAAATCGTAGCATCTTTATCTTTTCACCTTGTACTGTTACTCCGAATCTAAATTGTTCTTTAACATCATTAACTGCTAGTTCCATGTAAAGATTAAAAAGTAACGGAGATAGGGAACATCCTTGTCGGACTCCCTTTCTTATTAGGGCTTCTTTCTTATGTTCTTCAATTGCTATTGTTGCTGTTTGGTTCCTGTACATGTTAGCAATTGTTCTTCTATCTCTGTATTTGAACCCTAATTTTTTTTAAATGCTGAACATTTTATTCCAATCTACGTTATCGAAAGCCTTTTCTAGGTCTATAAACGCCAAGTATGTTGGTTTGTTTTTCTTTAATCTTCCTTCTACTATTAATCTGAGGCCTAAAATTGCTTCCCTTGTCGCTATACTTTTCCTGAAACCAAATTGGTCTTCTCCTAACACTTCTTCCACTCTCCTCTCAATTCTTCTGTATAAAATTCTAGTTAAGATTTTTGATGCATGACTAGTTAAACTAATTGTTCTATATTCTTCACATTTATCTGCCTCTGCTTTCTTTGGTATCATAACTATAACACTTTTTTTGAAGTCTGACGGAAGATCAGATCAGATTAGATCTTATTAGGTCTTATTCTATAAGGTCTTTTTTCTATTATATTTTCATCTTATATTTTTTTTATTAAGTCTTATTTATTTATAAGGTCTTATTAGGTTTATTTTGCACGAAAGCGTTATTTAGGTGAAGAAATTGATATTTTGTCATAATTCTAAAAACTTTTGTTTTATTTATTTTTTAATAATTTTGATAAGAATTATAAAAACTGATATCATGATATTTAAAATTCCGAGTTCGTGACTACCTATGCAGAACGTTCTATCAACGCCATATTCAAAATAGAATCGCATATTCAACAACATTTACTAAATGTAATAAATTATGATAAATCCAATTATCATTTTATCATTATCATTTTATCGACCATTATCATTTTATTGAATTATCATTCATAAATTTTATACAGTACTACATAATGCTGACCTACCAATCATCATTGAAAATTGAGACGCTAAACATTGCTTATTTAATTTTTATTTTCAGTGATAATTAAGGCTTATGAAAACTGTCTTCAAATTGATTGATTACAAACATAAAAATTGAAAGCAATCTTTTTAACTGTTCTTAAATACATACAACCAATAATAATTTAGAGTAAGTTTATCTATCTCGTGACAGAAACATGAGATAACGGAATCCTCCCAATTAGAAGAGGTTAACCGATCTCATCTCTCAGTTTGCATGGTTAACCTTTTGCCAGTAAAATATAAAGAAATATCTAAGATATCTAAAGAAATCGTTATTTAAAGTTTTTGTTTAAAGTAGTTTACGGAAATAAAATATATATATATATATATATATATATATATATATATATATTATATTTATATATTTATATATTAGAATTGCATACATGACGAAACAACTGGCGAAGTCTCATTCCAAGTTATTTCTGTTTAATCCATAAATATTTTTTCCACTTAAGATTTTTACCAATATTCATACGTAAGTATTTCACTTACTGTAATTGCAGAATTCTTTACAAATTAAAACTTGATAAAACTTTGTCAAGAGTCAATAAAAAATATATAATATGTATATATTTATTAACAGTTAAAATTTTACTATATTTGAAAACATTGTTCCAATTCAGATATCCGACAAAGAAGGTTTTTTAACTGTACGTAACGATATGAAAAACATTGTTTTCACTTATTAATTTTAAATACCGAAAAAAAATGGCATAAAGATTTAATTAATAAATCATTAAACATAAATTTGGAGCCTCATGAAGTTACTCTAATGGAAAAACACAGCTTTCATTATTTTAATACGGAAATAATTAAAAAAAACGATAATGTTTGAACATAACAAGTATAATTATCTGTAGTTAATAAGGACTTTACTATATTAAAACAATGTATAAAATCCAATTCTATGTTACTCATCTTTTGTTGAGGCAATAATCTGCGTATTATTCCCGTAGGGATGTAAATAATGTTGCTTTTTTTAAATTAATTTTTTTCTCTATTCCATCTCTTTAACCATAATTTCTTCCTTTTAATTTCACTCATTTTTTTTTTTTATTTACGTAATGTTATGATGACAAAGTAAAACAAAGTATATAAAAAAAAATATTTTTTCTTTTTTGTTTTAATTAGTTATATTCGTACATATATTTTTTATAAGAAGAAAGAAAAAACGTAATTCACAAAGTTTTATCTCTAATTAATTTAATTTTAATTTCTTTGTTTCTTTAGTGTAAGTAAACTGGAGGAATTTATCTTTTAATTTGATTGTTTTAATTAAAACGAGAAGAAAAACCCAAAACAAAAATCATATATAGTTAAATTTCTTGAATTAAAAAATTACCTTTTTTCTTTAAATAAAGATTTGGAGAAATCTATTTCAAGTATATACGAGTATAATAGAAAATATAATTACTAAAACTTCCAAATATATGGTTGGTCATTTGGATAATAATATCTGTTCAATAAAAATAATAAATAGCGTTGATTTATTAATATGGATAAAATATAACTGGAAAATAAAAATAAGATAAAAGACAAGAAAGATAATGTGAAAATATGAAAGGACCTATAACAATTTGTAAATTAAATATTCAAAAGAAATATTTGGAAGTCGAGAGTTCCAGCGTTCAAGTCCGGTGTTCTTTGGTGGTTGGGTTTCAATTAACCACACATCTCAGGTATGGTCGAACTGAGAATGTACAAGACTACACTTCATTCATACTCATACATATCTTCCTCACTCATCCTCTGAAGTATTATCTAAACGGTAGTTACCGGCGGCTAAACAGGAAAAAGAAAAAGATCATAACTACCACATAAATATTTTCTGTCTTATTGACAAAAATGAGGAGGAGCTGTAATCATGTTTTTTTCTTTATTTTGAGATTAAGAGCTCAACTGCTATAGTCATAGCCCAAATATAAATCTGTAGAGTACGAAAAATGCCATACCTAACTGGGATTCGAACCCGGGACCTCCGGATGAAAGACCGAGACACTAACACAACGCCAGGGAGATAGGCGAATTCACGAAATCAACTTTTCTTGTCTTGTTAGTTGCGAAACTTCTTCTAAAAGAGGTGACAAATTGTTTTCTAAGAAATTTAAATATGCGTTTTCCGTTAAGGTGATCTTCAGAAATAAATGGTCTGATAATATGCTTATCAATAATATTACACTAAACCCTAAGATAACATCTACATTTGAAACAAATTTCTACTACGTTACAGTTAGTTTCTTTACGAAATATTCCTAAAACTGTCGCTGACCTCATATTGAAATAATTATATTTTCGGCTTAAAATAATAATTCAGTATTTTTTTGCTATCTTTTGTTTTTTTTCTGTTTTTAATAAAAATCAAATTTCTTAAACTCTATTATATATTTAGTTGTCGTTACTGCAAAGATTTCCTCAAAATTAAATTCTTTACAAAATTGTTAGCAAAATATTATTTATTTAACTGCAATTTAACGAAGTTATTGTACGTCAAACCTAAAAAGTTGTGTTTTGTGATTCCAGTTTTTTGTATACAATACTTTTTCAAAAATTGCTGAAGATGTTGTTTTTGATAATTTTTTTCTGTTTAAAAAACCTTTCTTTTAATTCAATTTTTCCAGTCAAACGTATATAAAATATAAAATTTTTGACTTGATTTACGTTTCATTTTTACGGTTGGAGTAGAAACCAGGAGTGTAATTTTTTGCAAAGCGAAAAACACTCGAAAACCAAGTGTCTCCAGACCCATCTTTGTATGAAATCTTACTTATTTTAAATTTTAGAACCTGACCAGAAATTCATTCCTTATTTTTTTTTAAACACTATATAATTGCTTTCTTATATTTACATTTTAACTTATTAACATTAACAAAAATAATTGAAATTTAAATTTATTTATAACCACATCAACAATTAAAAGTCATTAGCGACTCATCAGTGTGATGTAACTGTACCGGTAAATGTGTAGTCTTGAACAAATTCAGGCCGACCATTCCTGAGACATGTGGTTAATTGAAAACTAACTCCAAAAGAACACCGGTATCTACGAACTAGTATTCCAACCCGAATAAAAGCAAACCTTTATCAGAACTTGAACCTCAAAAATCTTGACTTCGAATAAGCTGATATACAACGACGAATTTACCACTAGACCAACTCGGTGGGTGAAATGGTTTTAAAATTTTTATATTTAATTTTGTTCTTAATTTTAATAGAATTAGTATGACTATATAAAAACTGTAAAATTTAGAAAAGTTAAAAGGTATATCTGAGATAAAATTTCTATTTAAAATAATATGGTAAATAATGTTTTAAATGTGGAAGGAATTCTATTACAGAATTATATCAGTAAAAATCAGCCAAAAAGTTTTTTCTGAATTTTTGCTGTAAATTTTTTTATTTTATTTTTTGATTCATCTAAAAGTACATCGTTTTTTTCACAAAAAACAATTATTTTTCCATCGCTTTTTGCGCAAATAACACAAATTAATTTTTCACTTTCATGATTAATATATATACTAGCAGACCCGGAAATGCTTCGCTATTGCTAGATTTGGGTATGTATATAGATTAAATGAACATAATTGAAAGTTTGATAAAACATTAACAAAATGAACATTACGGAACTTCACAAAATTTAATTTTCTCTTTTCCTTTTCTCTTTCCCCTTTATTTTTCCCATTTTCATTTTTACCGTATTCCCATTCCCCGTTACCCCCTTTTCTTTTCATTCCCCATTTTTAGTTCCCGTTCACTCTTCCTGTTTCCCTCTTTCCCTTTTCATTTTCTCATCTTCCCTTTCCATTTCCTTTTCCCCGTTTTCCCCTTTTTTGCATTTTCCCCTTCTTCTATTTTTCCCTTTTTATATTTTCCCTCTTTTCCTTTTCGATTTTTTCCCATTCTCCCTTTTTCCACCGCGCGTAAATCGGTCCGGTAGTTTTTTAGTCTATAGCGGACACATATTTCGGAAACATTGAAATGGAATCGTAAAATATTTAGTATAGCGTGTGCTGCTTTTACGTCCAACAGATAGCGCTGTTTTTTTTAAAAAAAAAAACATGTTTTTACCTCTCAAAGGTATGACATCTTAGGTATGTAAAAACACGTGCGTATTCGAATGCAGTGTTGTGTAAAAATTTCAAAGAAATCGGCGAAGAACGTTCGGAGATTTAAGATTTCGAACAAACGTTCACTTACATTTCTATTTATATAGATAAACAAAATACCCCTTCTTTAACTGCACATGTTTCATTATGAATGAGAATCTTTTAACTGCATGCTTTTTAATCTTTTTCTGACAACTGTACGCTTGCTATAAATCATGTGGTCTTGCGAGAGCCAATCGCACCGCAGGACGCTTCAACTCAACCGGCCGCCGATATACACTCTCTCTCACACTTCAACCTACCCATCGCACCCACGTTTAGTATTCCCGATCGCCTGGTAGGTAAAAAGTCCCACCAAAATGGCCTGTTCGTTAAATTTTTTTTTCTGGGTATAAATATTATTCTGTTTCTCAGCATGCCACAAATATATTATTTCGATATTTATGAAATACAATTTTGAAACGGCCTGGAAAAATTTTAAATCTGACCAAATAATCTGGCTTTTTTATTTTTTATTTCATTAAATTACTAAATTTGAAGGTATTAAAATTTTTAAATGCCTGAAAGTTTTTTTTACAAATAAAATTTTGTTAAGTTAAAATTCAAGGTTTGGGTAGGCAACCCTTCAGTCAGGTCTTCGGTTCTGTATTCAAACATTACAAAAGAAGTATACACAAATTTTTACGGTGTCTCAAATACCTACCCTAAAATGTTTAACAACTCTTGAACTATAACCTTTTTTTATAAAATTGAATATTATTACATAAAAATGCATCTTATGATGCATAGTATCGATTTTGTTATTTTTGTGTACGGTTATGTCATTCCACGAATTGACTATTGCTCCGTGTTTGTTCACCTACAACCATATTTAGATTATTACACCCAGAAAGTATCTAAAGACAAAAAAATAATGGAGGATTTAGTTAAATCAACAGTTTAAATTACTAGTGTAGATTCAAGAACTGAAATGCATCAAACTAATAAAATGAAATGATGAAAAAATTAAATATAGAGTAAGTTGTTATTGTACAGATATGTAAACAAAATGGTATTGAATATTCTGTATAGAAATGTAGATGCTTAATCGTGAATGTCGTTTGCGTATGTACGATTCCAGATTGAATGTGCGTAGCAGGTATCAGAGCTCCTGCAGTTCCGTCGTTTTGATCTCATGCTACCTTATTTGACAATGACACATGGTATTCCGCTTCACGTCGTTTACAACAGCATCCATATTGCCTGTCACAGTACTGATTTACATAACATAACTTCGTCTTCCGAATTCTATACCTTTCAATTTCTTATTATTATTATTATTATTAGATATTATGAATTTTGTAGTGCAGAGATGAAATTTTTTAAAGTTGGTTTTATTTGAGTTGCATACAATTTACTTCTAAAAAAGTTTTAAAATTTATAACTATTGCAAATTTATTAACTTTTAACTATTGCAAAATAGTTATAATTAACGCATATACAATTAACTCATGAAAATTATACCACTCATTATATTTTTGATTAATTTGTTTATGTAAAAAATAGCAAATTGTTGGTTCTGCTCTTCCTTGATTTTCTCACACCTAAATGTAGAAATAAACATTGCTTTCGTTTATATGTAAAATTACTGAACAAAGATATTCTGAAGCCATTACATTGTCTCTCAAATTATTAAAGAAATTAGAATAACATGCTGTCCGCAGTAGTAGAAGAGTAATAATTAAGTAAATAGTAAGATTAAATTTGTAAATATGTTTATTAATACAATAAGTACGTATTTGGTTTCGATATAAATAGATTAGAATATCCATTATTTTTTGGAAGAAAGAATATTAGCAGCAGCTAATATAAACAATTTAGATGAGGGTTACAAATACAAACATAAAGAAAGCCAATAAAAAGGAAATACATCATAGGAAGAATCCCTCAATAGTTTTTTTGACGGCCTTCAAATCTCCCTTTAAACTCATTTCTAATTACCCGCTGAATAAAATTACTGGGAAGCTTCAACGAGCTAACCAGAGAGAAATTGCAACAAATGGGTAAAAATTTTAATATATTGCGTAAAAAAATCAGCAAACTTTAGTTGAACTAATAAAAATAAATACAATATTTTTATTAATTAAAACATAAAATATGAAATTTGAGTTAAGGTCCATGAAAATATCACTTAAACTGTATCAATCACACTATCGTTTTTTCTTGCTTAATCTTCGGAAATTATCGTTCAGGTATTACTTCAAAGGATAATATGCATGAGTGTAAATGAAGTGTAGTCTTGTTCAGTCTCAGTTCGACCATTCCTGAGATGTGTGGTTAATTGAAACCCAACCACCAAAGAACACCGGTATCCAAAATCTAGTATTCAAATCCGTATAAATGTAACTGCCCAATCACACTACCTATGAACACAACTATAAATATCATAATTGTTTTAATTCTACCCCCAGTAATATCAGTAAGTGTCCAGAAGATGATTTGCTTCTTGGCAAGGAAGCAATGAACATGGTTTCTATAAAAAAAAATATTTTGTCTAGTTTTAACGTAAGGCACTCAAAAACTAATGTTTGACATGCCAGAATGTCCCTTATGCCTGTTTTTTAACAAAAAAAAAAAGTATCCTGGATTAATTAATTGGGGGATCAGTTTTGGAAAAAATATATAGCAGAAATTACATTAGACTTCTTAATCAGAAAACGCAATACCTAATCCTCTATGGGTCAGAAAAGAAAAACGTGTTTTTAAGAGCATCAATTTGATTAGAAATATTGTTCCAAATGTAATTTCAAAGTGAAGCACGGTATTTAAAATCTGGTCTAACCATTTCTTATTACAAATATATAGCGTCGATCTATTGTCTTGAAAATATCATCTAACCTACAGCATCCAAGATTTCTTCTTGCTTTGTGATATATCTCCATAACATGGAGGCTTACTTAAAATACATCCAAATCCAAATCTACTTCTTCCCTTCGTACTCTACATACCTTCAAGAAATTTTGAATACGAATATATTAAACGTTTTCAAATATTAGAAGATAACTATTTTTTCTATATTTCGGGCATCCAATTATCAATATGTCACTTGTGTATGCCATTTATACGACTGCAATATCAATTAATCCTTCTAATAGTTAATGCTAGTACAATTTTTTATATTATCACCAAACGGAAAAATGTTTAAACAAATATCATTTTATGTCATTTGAGAGATGTCATTTATGTGAGAATGAAAAGCAAGGGATCCAAAATTACTTAAAAACTCCTAATGCAACATTGATTATACCAGAGATTTTGTGTAAAATTTAATCCTTTTTCATATTGAAAAATTTTAACTTGAAGACGAACATTAGCCAGAATTTTAAAAAGTATATCACTGAGAATCTAATTGAAGACTTTCTGAAAGTTATAGGATGTATAAACTTATTTCATTCGACTTCAGGATCTATAAAAGACAAGATCTTATTTTGTAAGGGTGAACCTCATAGACACACAAAACTATGCTGACAATGAAAGGTATCTCTTTACTAAACTCAATAGAAATCCGATGAATAATATATATAAGAAATCTTATTCAAGACAGTTACGGTCGATATTTTTATATCAGTAACCCAAAGAAACTGAGTTTCTTTTATACAACTGGTTATATTGCAAAACGTAGACTTAAATTAAGGAACCTTTGTTTAAATACTAGCTGCAGTTCTAAACTTTAACAATTTTATGGAGTTTAATATTTGATTTTTCGTCTCGACCGGCATATAAATAAATATACACAATCAGTTAAATTTTAAGGCTTTTTTTTTTTTATAACAGAGTGAAAGTATGAACCAGCTTCTTCCATAACATTTTTACATCATAAGTAAATTTATTACATCAAGTGTTTGTTATCCTTTTATTTGCCTTGCGTTGTTTTTTTTTTTCATTCATTAGAAGGATTTAGCATTTTTGAAAGCCTAAAATCTAAGATCAGTTTGCAATTCTAGCCCGACAATACTTATCTTCCTTTAACAATAGTTTACCCTTTTCCTTAAATTATGTGAACGTCTGTAGTGTTCACATTTACACTGAATCATTCGCAAAATACAAAAGAGCATTTCCAATATTTTTTTGTATTTTCTAAATTCAGCATTCTTGTTTTTAAGCGTTCAAGCCATTCTGTAGAGAACTAAATTTGAATAAAAATCTTTCTTGAAAAAATCTGTTATTTCATTTACTTGCCAAAATGCTTCTCATTTTGGTAAGAAAGTAATGAGAATAAGGAAAATATATATATATATGTAAATAATATACAAAAATTGACCAAACAACAGGACACAGTAAACAAATTAATCATATTCAAACATAATTTAGTGGTTTTTATATAAAATAGAGGACCAAAAAACCTAAAAAAAATGTAAAACGTAGTAATAGTTAAATCATCAGAAAGAGTCGTTAAGTCACTGAACATTGAAATTTACCCCAATACTCCACTTAATTTGCTAGTTTTAAAAGTATGAAAAATCCAAACTAAAAAAAATTAGTTTGGCCAAAACAAATTAACTGCTCATAAAAGAAATTAACATTAGTTTTTTTATAAAGGTAAGTTTTTCGTTATTTTAAACTTTATAATAAATTAAACGAAATCTGTAAACCAAAGTTAAACATCTGTTATGGTATCTTCTTTTTTTATGTTATTGATTTTTTTTTTTAGTTGTCTTAATTTATTTTTTCTTCTTTTGAACAGTTGCTTAATGATTTTCATTTCATTTTTTTTTTTTATTAATTAGTCAATGTGGCACACAATGTTGCATTTATTCATATCGATTGATTGAAATTCATTTATTTACCTTCTCTTTTGTTGTTTTGCCTGATTTGATTAATTTTCTGGTAGTCTAAATATAAATTAACAACTAAAAATCACTTCCATTCTTCATTTTCACTTCAAGACACACTCAAGAGTAACTCACTGTTTTTGTAGAGTCATCTCTACAAAAACTGAATTGAAAAATAGAACGGGAAGCGAAACTAACGCCAAATTTCTCGCAGCCATATCAATTTGGCGAATTATATCTCTATTCTATTCGTAAGATATAGAATTATCGTTCGGAGATGATTCAGTAAGATCAACAATATCAAAGCAATTATTTGTTACAATAACGAAAAGTTCATCTGCTGTAGTATTAATTCCTCAACATTCAGATACAATAAGCTAAAGGATTTAGCAAAAGCTAGCTCCAGCAGGTAATACGGTAGAAGACGAAAAGTAATTAAAATTATATTCCACTTCGACATTAAACGAACTCTATTCCTATTTTGTGGTAGTTAATTTAGATATTTCATATCTTAATAGCAAAGGATGGATTAAAAAATAAATCCTCTCAAAATCCTACCATCTCACAACTGTGGATTCAAATCATTTTCAGCACTAAATACTTCATAAATACATGAAAATATATTTTTTTATTCATAATATAATTGATTAGGTAAATACAAGTTTTACGTTTTATATTTGTAGAACAGAAATCTTCTAACTTCTAACTTGTTTAATTATTACTAAGTATTATCTTCACACGGTCATATTAAATTCAAATAGATTATGGTTTGTTTATACATATAGGACGTTAAAATATTAAAATAAATTGTATAATTCATTAAAATACAATATGGGTACATTTACTTAAGGAGTAAAAAGTTTAGTCATTAATTTCCTTAATTTGGATTCAGATGAAAGTAGATGGGTATTTTTAAAACATCGTGTATATCATATACAAAAATTTTTTTTAAGCTAATAAAAGAAACGGAAAAATATAAAAACCATTATGTTTTTAAGAAAATCCTTTGAAAAACCTAAAACGGATCCTTTAAAATAGTCAGCCAACTGTTAGAAAATCTGAAGAAGGAAACATCTCGCTCGTTCTTTCTCTCTTTCTCCCTCTTTTACACATCGTGTATATATACATTTACTTCACACACGAGTATAACTTTCAAAGAAATACTAGTTGAAATGAAAAAGTGCGGATGTGAGTAGAAAAAAAAGTTTACAATCACTGCTTATTCTTTTCCTTTTGTTCAATCACAGAAGGACTATCTAGTCTAAGATCAATTCTCTGCTGGATTCAACCGCAGGTAAAGTATATCCCCAAGTATTTGTTATTTTCTTTTTACTTTTCTTTTTCTGATTTTTCTTTCAGCTGTTGATATTTTTCATACGTTTAAGTTCTTTAAAGAATTTTTCTCGTTCTGAATATTTTCCAAATAAATACCCACCTGTATGGTTAGAGAAAGGTATTTTTAGATTTAAAATCATTTTTAAAACTAAAAATATATATAACTGTGTGTGTGTGTGTGTGTGTGTGTGTGTGTGTGTGTGTGTGTGTGTGTGTGTGTGTGTGTGTGTGTGTGTGTGTGTGTGTGTGTGTGTGTGTGTGTGTGTGTGTGTGTGTGTGTGTGTGTGTGTGTGTGTGTGTGTGTGTGTGTGTGTGTGTGTGTGTGTGTGTGTGTGTGTGTGTGTGTGTGTGTGTGTTATAAACATATTCTTTGTTTTCATGGTATTTCTGTTAAATACATTTCAATCCCATATAACGTTACAATTTATAAAATATATTATAACATTTTTTTGTATTAATTTTCAAATCTTTGCATAATGTTGTTTGTATGATAACCTTTTTCTAATTTTTCATTGTGTTTCTTACTGTACAATTTATTACTTTTGTTTTATTTTTATTTATTTTCAAATTGATTATTTCATTTTTCACTGAACATGTATCGTGTAGTATTTTCTATCATTCAAACTTTTATTTTTATTTGTTTCTCGTTATTTAATATATAATTTTAAAAGTAATGTAGACTACTCCTTGTTTCACTTCTTTCTGTACTGTAGCTTACCTGTCATCGTCATTTACTATTAGGTAAAACTTTTCTTTTTCTTTATCTTAATTCTGTAATGATTTTGAATTCTAATATGTTTCATTCAATTTCACTTTATTAAATGCTTTTTACAATATTTATAAATGCTAAGTCATAAAGAAATATTCGTTATACAAACTGCTTTAAAATCGGTAAGTTGTTCTTCATACGTTAACACAATTTTCTTTCTTGAATAAAATTATCTTTTGACTATATGTTACACTAAAGTTTTATGAAATTGACTCTAAATTTTAGTCAGTATTTTAAGTAGGGTATGTAGTGCACTTTTGCTACCTGCAGTTTCCTATCTAATAACAAACTCTAGAATATACGGTTGTATAACGGTATTTTTTTCAGCTGACATGTAATGGTAATATAAGAGCTAAATTGTTTTTCATTTACCTCTACTTTATGTAAGGCTGAACTAGTCTTTTCTTGAACAGATTCTACTTTTTACTTTATACAAATAAAAATTAATAATTAAATATTCATCTTTTCTTAAAATTTTAATTATTAAGTTAAAAAATAATAATTGTAGATATAATATTATTTGAAATCTTATTTGTGGATAGTCCTTTCTATTCTCCAGCAGCGATTATTACGTATTAGCCAATAGTTTTTATAATAAAAAAAAGTATAGCATATCATGAAATATATTATAATTTATTTGATACTATTTTATCTTACAATCATCTGATGGAAAAATAGTTTTATACGTCATTAAAAATTGTTGACTGTTATTATTTTGTGTGTTAATATTTATATTTTAAAAATAATTACTTATAAAAATGTCTCTGTAAGACATCTTTTAACGTTCCGGACGTTATTTTGGACGTTATAATGCACTTAAGAATTTATTTTTTAAAAATAATGTTAAATTATAAATAAAATTTTATCTATCATATAAGTGTCTAAAAGTTTTTTTTTTTCAGTGCTTTTGTATAGTGATTTTTCGGTTATAATATGACAGATCTGTAAAAATAGGAATTTTTTTTTATTGAACCCTTTATTTTGAAAATACTATCGATACTTAATTTTATAATGTCAATTAACAACAAAGTAGAAAAGAAACAAGAAATATAATGAAGAAAAGTAGTTTTTATTTTAAAACATATAACCCGGTGGGTTAAGCGAGGTTAATCTAGTCGTAGGGTTTACAAGGGCAGCCCTGATCATGAGAAGGCGGCTTCCCGAAGTAGGCCGTCATTAATGACTGATTGGGGACCCCTTTCGTTCGAAGGAAAAATAAAAGACCGAGACCCGGCAGAAGCCCACCTTTACGGGAGAGCACCGGTTAGAGGCGTGGTACAAAAATGGACTGAGTCCCGGCCTACCGGGTGAGCGACCACCGCAGGGCGCGGCGTAGCCGGATCCTGTGGGGCTCTCGCGAGGTTAGAGGCCAAGGCACCCGCTGAAGATGCGCAATGCGTAACTGCTGGTCCAGTCTCAGTGGTACTGGGTAAAAAAAAAAAAAACCTAGTCGTAAAAATGATCGTCAAATATTAATTGTTTAACTGCAAATGTTTAAGTGGTAGGTGCTGAGATTCAAATTCAGGTAAAGGCAAGTTACTTTTACACAGATATTAATACGAGACTGGTGGATACCGATATACTTTGGTGGTTTAGGTTCAATTAATAACAAATTTCAGGAATAGTTGGCCTAAATCTGTACAAGACTACACCAGATCTACATGCTGTACTTATTATCCCCATCTCAGTGTACAGTGAGTCTGCTTATTTTTCACAAGTTGAACAGTTGGCAAATGTACATACGAGGAATTAGGAATACAAAATAAAACATGTACGGCATCTCATCGGTCTGTGGATAACAAATATTTAAGTAAACTGGTAATATAGTCTTACATGTAAAATTCCAAACATTTCTAAACGGGGCATAAATCAAAGGATTGTGATATAATTTCCAAAATAAAATGTTTAATAATAATAAATATGTGTAGGATCATTCATTTTTAGCTCAAAAAGTAAAATTACAAAAAAACAATGTGTGTAGTATCAGCCAATTTTTTAATTTTATTTTGAAGCTTATACCGTTACATCATATTAGAAAAAACAATACCATTTATACTATTTATATGGCCTCCACGACATTGCTTGACAAGCCAAAGCTATCAACAAACTTTTATGTGACTTTTGCACAAATCAGCTCGAATTCCACTAATAACTAGCCAAGTCATTAATCGGTCAGGGTGTGTCGCTATAGACTTGTAACTTAACATAAACCCAGAGAAATAGGGAGTCAAATCACACGACTTTGGTGGTAAATTAATATTACCATTTCGTGAAGTTATCGAATCGCTAAACGTTTGACGCAATAACTGAATTAATTCAGCAGCTGTGTGACTTATGGCACTATCCTGTTGAAACCGCATTTTATTCAAATTAAAATTTTCCAAATTAGCCAATAATAAATCACGAATCATAGCTGAATAGCGTTCACCATTTACTTTAACAGTATCTCCTTGCTCATTTTCAAAGAAATGTCCCAAATGATACCACCAGACTATAATCCATAACGAAAGTGATTTTTCCGGATGTAATGGTAAATTTTGAATCATCTGAGAATTAGAATAATCCCAAATACAGCAAGTTTGTTTGCTTACAAAGTGAAGAATGAGCCTCATCTGAAAATATATTTATTTTTTACGAGAATTTGGATGAAATTCCAGCTGCTCAAGAGTCCATTTAGCAAACCGTCGATGCAAAGAATGGTTTCGTAGATTTATTTCTCGAGTTGGTTGAACTTCTTTATGGGTGTGTAAAAGATTTTAACGCAAAATTCGCCATCTTGTTGTTGAAGAAATTCTCAGCTCTTGTGAATTATGTGAAATTGATAAATTTTGATTTTCATGAACATTTTCACTTACAGCAGCGATAGTCTTTGATGCCTTGCATTTTTTTGTGAATTGGTGAGTCAACATTAAGTAGAAAAAATATTAATACACCATAAATATTGCCAAGTGCACGATACATACCTGTAACCGATTCCATATTTCGATAATAAATTTTTATGATTTGTGAACGTTTTTGAGGCGTTTACTGTTCCTTGATTTGTCATAAACTACTAAAATAAAAGACGCTTGAAAAACAAAAAAAAAAATAAAAAATCAACTTCGCCACCACAATCTGTCAGTTTTTTGTGCTCAATTTGGAAGACCCCTTATTATAAAAACAAGATTTATATAAAGCAAAAAGTTTAACTCTAAAATGGAATAATATATTTAAAAAATACTAAAGTTTAATTTATTTGCAGGATTAAACTAGAAACTTAGTAGGATTAATTAATGATCTCTTTAATAAAATATCTAGATTATTTTATTTCTAAAAAATTATATCTAAATTAAAATATTCTACTATTTCCACTATTTTTTCCTATTTCTAAATTAATAAATTTAATATTGGCGGCTAAATCGATATGATAAATTTGTTGTAATTTCAATTACCAGAAATAATTTTAAATTTTATCCCAAGTAATTTATCGATTTCACGTTATAGAATACGACCTAGTATTTTGATACGTTTCTAAAATTGCAAGAATAGTTATACAGAATTCTAACACAATACATAAAGCTTCTACCAAAATATATAAGCTTTCTATCAAAATATATACACAATATAATGAAGTGACATAATGAATCGGTTAGCAATTATTATGTAAATTGGTTTTATTTGCTCAAGTTGCATTTAAACTAACGGTATTATTATAATCAGATGTCTTGTGTAAATTGGAATTATTATGAATTTGCATATATATATATATAAAATATATGCATTATATTATATCTATAATGGTTTGGCTGATAGAAATATTACTTTCTGTTATTTTATCGGTATATCTAAAGGCATCATAGTTAATTACGATGTTTTAAATGGTAGATGAACATCAACGAAAGAAAATTATGCATTTCATTAAATAAACAATACATCCTTCTTTATTAATGTTTAATATTAGCTAATAGAAACCAATATTATTTGTAATAGATTATAAGGATGCTAAATCGACTCTCTACAGGTGAGAAATTTTAGCTGATACTGTTCAAAATAATTGTAAGTTATATACTCCCAGAAGTAATATATACTGAACGTAAAATAATGATTGAGATTCGGTGTTACGTAATATGTAAATTCAGGAGTTTTTATAAAGTGATAAGAAATTCAGTGGCTTTAGTAAACTTTTAGTGTTACTTCTTTCTGTCGTTATACAATATATTAGTCTGACATGAGGTTGTTCATAATTTTAAATATATTTTATTTAATGATCTTTAACTTTTGAATTATGACTATCAACTACTTCTCCCTACAAACAAGGATAAATTACTACATTAGAATCTCTTGTACAGAATAGGATATTGATATTTGTTATAATAATAATCGTTATTATAAAGATTGAAAATAAATTTTCTAACTATATAAACATGTAAATGATGATGTTAATTATGAAGATAAGTAACAGTAATTTTTGTATTTTAATACCGATTTCTATAAATTACTTGGACAATTAATGTATAGCGCGATAAGGATAAAATTACATGCGGAAATAAATGGGAACTGCAATTTTTTAAACCGTTCGTTGATTCATCATATGGTTAAGAAACAAACGGGTAGCATTTATTGTGTATTAAGGATTGTTATTTTCTCTTTTGCTATTATTTACTAACAAATACAAGAAAGGTGTATTTTAAGCTTATCAGTATTTAAATTTGCATTGTTTATTTACGGAATTTTCAGTTATAATTAAATTTAGCTTAATATTTATTTTATTTTGTCGCCTATCTCGTTCTCTTTTTAGTATTTATTTGCAATGGTTAAAATAGTAGATAAGGAAAAGTCTAAAAAAATGAAAAAATCATTTATTCATAGTGAACGTATGAATATCTTGGGGTGTAAGGTAATAATACACACCAGTACATTTTTACCACATGTAAAATAAACTGGTTGCACTATAAGTAACTGTTGATGGCAAATGGCAGCACTGTGACGATCTCAAGACACAATTTTTATTGTATCCAGTTGTGTTAATTTTAGTCCAGTTGCAATTTAATTTGGTCATATATAAAAATATTATTATTATATTATTCCTAATGTGTACGTTGCAATCTGTTCAACTAGAAAACAATAAATAACCTCTTATGGCTTAGTAAGATGAGGATGACATGCAAATGAGCTGTAGTCTTGTAAAGACTTAGGCCGACCATTTCTGAGACTTACAGTTAATTGAACCCTAATCACTAAAGTACACCGGTATCCACCCTCTAGTATTCAAATCCGTTTAAAGCAATTAACTTTTAGTAGGATTTCAATCTTAGAACCTTCGACTTCAAAAATCAGCTCTTCAACAAGTGATTTGTGACGACGAGTTTACCACTAGAACAGCCCGGTGGGCTATATGTAAAATATTGAATTTAAAAAAAAAATTATTTATGGTGTTAATAAAGTACGATAATGATGTCCTGAGATGTTAACAAAGTATGGGAATCCTTAAATAGAAATTAAATTTAACTCCTACCTCAAAACAATCTATTTTTTGTATGACAAAACTATCTGAAAGTTCTGTAGGCCACTTTTGAAATTACGTGAAAATATTAAATGGCAGCAAATTCAGTGATGGCTTCGATGCTTGAAATTTTTATGTCAAAAAAATGTGTAATGTAATTTAATAGGCATACAAGGAAGTCATATGTTGTCCACATCAGATTTTTTCTTTCTTCGAAAAGATAGCCAAAATGTTTGTGTGTGTGTGTATATATATATTTGTGTGTGTGTGTGTGTGTGTGTGTGTGTGTGTGTGTGAGAGAGAGTTGACAAAATTGTGAACCTTTTAATAACTTACCTACCATTAAATACAGAAAACTAAAATTTACCAATCATCCTAACTGAAACGGTGATTGAAATCATTACCCAACCACCCCAGTTGAGTACAATGTAGGAGACACTCAAACATTTTAAATGGAAAAGGTAAAATCTATCGTTGAAATGCTGTCAGTGAGGGCTTATTACTGCAGTTAAGAAAAAGTCTAAAATCCAAATTTTTTTTTTTATTTTGGGCTTTTTTGGACACCTTTGGTTCAGTCGATTGCAATCAAAAGTGGAGATGCACTAGATATTACAACAGTCCAAAATCCAAAATTTCAAAATCCTACGACAAATCGTTTTTGAGTTATGCGAGATACATACAAACGTACATACATACACACCTACTTACGTACAAACGTCACGCCGAAACTACTCAAAATGGTTTCAGGGATGGTGAAAATGGATATTTCCGTTGAAATCTGGAAAAACCGAAATTTTTCGCGATCATAATAATTCCTTTACTTCGTACAAGGTAGTGGCAATAAATATTGTTTGGAAATAATGTATAAATATATAATAATATATGTATAATAATATATAAATAATATATAAATAATATATGTATAATAATATATAAATAATATATGATAAAAGTGTAGACTTAATATCAAATAATTTTAAAAGATAAGTGTAATTACTGGCGATACTCTTGGTGCATTTAACTCTGTCCTACAAGATTACCGGCGAGCTGAAGAAAAAAAAAATTATTTCATTAACTTTTACATTTTTCTTACTTTATTATGGGTCAATTTTTCCGTATTTTTTATATTTTTATTGAAAATTATACTTAGGTTTTATTTCGTGATGTTACTTTTAATTTTGTTTTCGTTTGTTAATTCATTATTTTTATTTCACTGTTTAAGATTGTTTTTAAACACGTCTTAATTTGTTTCACTAGGAAATTGGGACCAAAAAGTTTACATTCTTTTGGATTGTTTAACCTACATATAACCTTGTCATGGAGCAGCAGTGGTATAACAATTCTAACTCTCAGATATTTGAAATTCAGTCAGCAATAACTGTTTCTGACAGCTTGCAAGGGGTGACAGAATCTTACATTTATGCTGATTTTGTAGTCTGTGGAGTAGGTTTGCGGAAGTCCCCTTACACTAAGAAATTCAGCATAATTTGGCTCAACTACTGCCAATTCGCACCACTGATATCGTTCACTGCTAATGTAAAAGGTGAGGAGGAAAAGCCTTGGTGGGATGACCTTAGTCGTAGACGAGCAGTGTGGAACGATGGCGGTGGATACGAGTGCGTTCATGGTGATGGAAGAGAGTTTGTTAGCGTATATGTGGGTCCACAAACGTCCACACAGTGGTAAAACGTTGGGGAATATTATGAATGAATTCTTTGTGCGTTTTGGGAAAGTGTCACCATCACGGCAAACGTTACTGACATGGGAGAAGAAATGTTTTGCAACGGTAAGTGTTCTTGGTCATCCACGCAATGAAAGGCCGAGCACTCCAGCGGAGAGTCTGCTGCTGTGGAGGAATCTGTTCAACAATCACCGATGAAATAAACGCGCAAACGTTCTGCCGAGTTATGCATTCCAAGATCGGAAATGAGAGACCATATGCGGAAGAACTTAAAAGTTAAAACTGTTTTCATCCAGTCACAGTTTTTAATGAGTTGAGTGGCAATGACCTTGATCGATTGTGTTTGTGAATGAATGTCAGTTATTGCTTGAACCCTTTCTGAGATAAATCAATAAAAAGAACGTTATTTTCTCAGACGAATGTGCGATTTATCGAAGCTGTCGTAACCGAAGTGTTTTTTTTTTCTGAGGAAAAGATAATTCTCACTTTTTTAGGAAATCGAACACCACTTCATGTTATGATTTGGGTTTGGGTGTCAGCTGAACATCTCCTTGATCCTTACCGCGTCGATGGTGCAGTTAATCAACAGAGTTGTCTGAGATTGATCGACGAGTGGTTACTTCCAGAATTAATGGCAGAAGAGTTCGCTGACATCATTAAGTTTCAGGAAAACAGTGTTCCAGCACATTTTGCTTTGAATATCTCCAGACGCCCTCAATAAGATATTTCCGAATCGCTGTTTTGAATGTGGGTGAGAAAAGTTACCGGCTCCATTGCCTTCGCCAGCAAGAGCCCTGACTACTTCAGCTCTGACAATGTACTCTGGGGTTTTGTAGAACAAGAGATCCAAAAATGCAAATACATCAACAACGAGCATCTCCATGACGCTGTTCGGTCAGCATTAGAAATGATCACCGCTGATAAGCTGTTGCGGATGAACAACCGGACATGGAGGAGCACATACAGCTGTGCTTTTAACTTGATGTAACCCACACAGATGTTTTAGACCCATAGAAGGTAAGCAGCACTTATTCTAATAACTTCATAACTAGCGTAAAGAGACTTAGGAATATATAAATATATTAGTCGCTGAATAATATTTTATTTATATATTTTTCGCTGATTCACTCATCACTACTTTCACTCTCCCAATTCTCAGATAGCTTAGATATTCTCACAGGGGACTATTGCCAAATTAAGAAGGGGTTGAATAGGTAGTAATATCGAAAAATCTTCTAACCTAAAAAGTATATTTTCTTATGTAGTAAGCTAACCACTCAAGAGATTTTTTCTCATTAAAGCGATTGAAAATACGATCTATACGTAAAAAATCAACCGATTTCATAACGAAATTTTTTATTGAGGAAAATTAATATAAATTTCTTACTAAATCACATGTATTCTACTCATAATCAAATTTTATTTCCTCTATACTAATATTCAATGTGACCACCAGAAGCAGCACGGACAACATCAAGCCGATTATAAATTCCTCTCAAACGCGTAGCAACATGTCACGATTCACACAGTCGATCGCAGTTGATATTCGATGTTTAAGATCATCGACATTTACGGGTAGCGGTGGACAAAAAACAATCTTTAACATATCTTCACAAGAAAATAATCACATACGGTTAAATCTGGAGCGTTTGTAGGCCAAGCACAAAGAGCAAGATCTTGGGCACAATTTCGATCAATCCATCGTTGGAGCACTTTTCATTCAAAAAAGCTCATACCATCAGGAATTAATGACCCAGTGCTCCATCTAGTAAAATGAAGTCATCTGAATCTGCATGCAGTAACGGAATACCTAGTTTTGGAGCATGTTGAAAAACCTTAGAAGAATCTCTCTCGTGCTCAACTGTTATATGTAGGTGTTTCGTCTCCAAATGCCAACATTATGACGACTGACTGTACCATTTTAGTAAAAGATCGCGCTTCATCAGCTAAAGTTAAACGTGAAATGAAGCTTTCATCTTATACTTTCTCTATCATTGATTCGAAAAATTCCAATCGTTTCATTTTGCCGTTATAGGAAAGTGCTTGAACGAGCTGCAGTCTGTGTGGTTTCATATGTAGACGTCTTCTTAGCGCATGCCAAATGCTCGGTTGAGGAATTGTAAGGTGACGGCTAGCTCGATTTGTGAACTTACGTGGGCTACGCTGAAACGCATCACGAATTCTTTCCAGTCGTTCCTTAGAAACCCGTGATAGTACTGGAAATTTTCCTTTACAGAGAGAGAGAGAGACCCAGTCTCCTCAAACTGTCAAAACCACCGTCGAATGTTCTTCGAAGAGGGTGGTTTTAACACGCTACACCGTGACTACTGAATTTTTTTTCGAGGACACAAAACGCCTTTTGTTGTTGACTCGCCATTTTGATGAGACTTTAATTAAAGCGCTCATGTGGTAGTTATTCTAAACTTAGAAACCTACTCTTTATAAACGATATGCGACTCATTTTATAGTGGTTCTACTGAACTGAAAATTCCGTCTTGAAATCGATTCATTCTTTTTGAAAACTTTATATTAAAACATAGGCCCTCATTGTCTTACTTATCACTAATTTGCCAATTTCCCCAACACGTTACAAATAAAAACAAAAAAAATCACTGTTACCTCTTGCGAAGAATGCGTACTTCAGCAAATCTTCACGTATAAAATATAAATTATTTGTTAAATAATATAAAATGTTTTAAATGTAAAATCCTATTAAATGGAGCCTCCATCGTCGAGTTGATTTCAAGAGGGTGATTTTCACTAAACAGAAGCGTGGTTTGAATTTATAATAATAAATAAATTACAATAATGATATTGTAACATGTTTTGAGGTTGTTGAGAGTAAAACTTACCCAACAATACTTATTTGCAAACTTACCTCAAGAGATCTCTGTGTTTAGAAAGCCGTGTTGCTGCTCATTTCCCCACGACTATCTATCAAATGTTTGGCTTCAGCTTAATAATGACAGTAATTTAATGAACACGTGGTTGAAATAGAAAACAAACACTAGCATGGTTTGATAACACTGATAAAATACTTTACGAGTAGGTTTGTTACCACAGTGAACAGTGGCAGTGAAAGGCTGTTGTATGCTTTTGATGAAGAAATGAGTTGTTGGTTACATTCCTCCCTACATTCCATTACAAAGGTGAGACTATTTCTACAGTTTGGATTGTAATGTCTCTATTAGTACCTTAAAATTGTTAAGGAAGAGAGAAAGATCAAACTGCAATTAGATAATCTTTTGCTTCACATATAAATCTTTTATTGTTAATGGCATGTAATCATGAAAGATATTACCACTTGCTGAGAATTGGTGACAGAAATTAAAATTACTAGAATTCATACTGATTTTTTCATGCTATGAATGAAAAGTGGCAGAGATCATTTTAATTTGTTTTTATGCGATGTCATTACACAAAAAAATTATTTATTATTTTAAAAATATATTTTCATAATCTCAGTCTGAAAATATTATTGAAATTTATTTCTGTACTAATGAATGAAGAAAGTGGTAGAAGCATTTTTCAAAATTATAAACAACTAAGACTGTTGTTGCTCGCTTGTCAACTGGTAAAACTAAAATTTAATCACTTAATTAAGCTGCAATATAAATAGCAGCGTAGAAACTTCAGTATGAGTTTAAAATAAATGTATTTATAATTACTGTAAGTTTACTCCTCACAATTGGTTTACTCCTCCTCCCTTCTTCTCATTCCACCACTGAGCGGTATGAGAGTGGTGAGGCTATAACTACATAAAACTACCAATAATAGTAGTTCTGGGAAGAAATGAAAGTTCACTTTCATCCGTTAGTTTCACAACAAAGTTAACTTCAGTAGACTCATACAGTAGTAGTTCTATTTTGAATAAGCTAAATAATTTAGTTTAAAATAATAGCTAAATTGTATGTACTAAATATTTAGTATAAATATTGTATTAAAAGTTATACTGAAATATCATACATAAATTTTTTACTAAATTCGTACAAATAAATAATATGTATTTTACCTTTTCAATAACTCCTTTTAATTTTATCCATTTTAAAACAGTTTAATTTTTCGGAGCTTCTCATCAATTAAAGTGTTTTGATTCTTTTTCCTTCTAAAATGTCTGCATGTAAGATAATAAAATAAATTGTTCTAGAATGATAAAATAAAGTTCACTGTTTGTTGTTTACATGATAACGAGAGTAAAAAATAATAAATTATAGACTTGGTCACCAAGACTTTTAGATTTTCTTTTAAGAAAAAGAAACCCAGGATTTAGTTATTAAAAAGTAAATATTTTGATAAAGGATATTAAATATTTTTTCCAAACCTTAGCAACAAAAAAAAAAAAAAAATAAAGTTTTTGAACTTATTTCTAAAACAAAACATTAAAACAGAAAAAGCTCCCAAGGTATTGGTGGGATATACTGCAAGCTTTTAAACACATCTTGCATAGAAAAGTGAGTTGCTATAGTAAAATGAAAGCCAGGAGTATTATGGAATATATATTTTTGTTTTGATATTTTTAGTTATAGCATCTACAAATACAACTGGAATTTTATATCCAATTATACTCAAAATATTAATAAGACTAGCAGCAGCAATAAATACATTCATATTTAATTATTGCGATGAATAAAAATAAGTAAAGAGTGACTCGTAGAAAGGTTTTTTATGTATAACACAAGTCTGGCAGAAAAAAACGAAACTTTTACTTTATTTATTCATAGTGTTCTGCCATTAGGACCGGTCTGTCAAGGCTGCAGCTCTCTATCTTGTTCTATCCTTTGCTAACCTCTTTGTTTTCATATAATTCCTTTTTCCCATAATCCCATCAATCATTTGAAATCTTTTCCTTTCCTTCCATTCACCAAGCCTTATATCGCATCCACTAATAAACACCTTCTTCTCACACAATGTGTTCTACCCAATTCCTTTCCCTTTATTCAATCACATTTAGTATTTTTCTGTTCTCTCCAATTCCCTTAATATTTGTTCTTTTGTTACATGATCTTGCCATCAGATATTTATCTTTCTGCGCCACATCCACATTTCAATAGCTTCAATTTGTTTTTTATCTGCCTTTCTCATCGTCTATGTTCCAGCTTCATAGGGCATCACACTTGAAATAAAAAAATTCCTTAATTTTTTCCTTAATGCTGAGTTAAAATTTCCACACAGCAGTCTTCCCTCCTTATTAAGCTTCGGTTTACTTGACATTCTTGTTTTAATTTATACTGTACAAGTCAGGTCATCAGTTATAAAGCTCTTTAACTAATGATTTTTCTTCACCTGCTTTAAAACATCATTTCCTGTCTTAATCTCAATCCTCTCCTCTCTTTGCCAGCTAATATGATACGTTTTGTCTTTGTTTTATTGATCCTCATAACCTGACTTTTGCAAGCTTTCTTTAAGTCATCAAGCATTTCATTTAGTTTACATGGCCTTTCTGCCAGTACCAACATGTCATCAGTAAAACGTTTACATTCTATTTTTCTTACCCTGATCTTTATTCTTCTTTTCCTATTCAAATAGCATTTAACTATTTCTTCCAGATATATACTAAACAGTGTTGTTGACATGTAGCATCTCTGCCTCACTCACCTTCAATCCATATTCTTCCTTTCGTCTCATTTCCTATTCTCACTTTTATTCTCTGGTTACAGTACAGCTCTTTTATTAGGCGCCTCTTTTACCAGCCAACTCCCTTCTTTTCCAAAATTAGCAGTAATTTAGCCAATCTAACTGTCAAACACCCTTTCTAGGTTGAAAAATGCAACATACACCCTCCGTTTCCTTTCCACATATGCCTCAGCTATTACTCTTAGAAGCCATATAGAGTCTGTTATTCCAACACCTCTTCTGAACCCATACAGTTCTTCCTCAATACTGCCAACCAGTAGTAAAATACATACAAACCAGGTTTATTAGCTACATTACTCTAATAGGCCCACCCCGCCTACCGGCTATATACCGACATGGCAGGTCAGGCCTACCGGTGGCTCTTTCTAAATTTTTTATTCTCTATTATGTCCTCTATGGAACCACATCATACCTGCAAGTCGTGATGTGACCCCCGGATCTTATAATACTCTCTTGTCCCTACAGCACACCCCAAGGAGTCCTCAGCGGATCATTGAAACCAGCACACCTAAGCATGCTGGCTCTCACTGCTGAGGCTGTCCACCCAACCTAACATACTAGAAACCCATACTTCTTTCATCTTCATTCTTCTGTTTTAGTACTGTCTTTATATAATCAACTACGTTCCTCCAGTTCTCCTTACTGCTGAGCATGAAATCCATGGTCTCCTTCGGCGTTTTTCCATGAATACCCGCATCGTGTCTTAGTCTTATCCATTTATTACATACTAAAAACGTATGCTCAGAATCATCGTCCTGTTCGCAGTACATGCACGTGGGTTCATTCCTTCTTCCCACCTTATGGAGATAACCATTGAAACACCCATGTCCCGTCAGGAACTGGGTGATCCAATAGTCAGTCTCTTCATGCCGCCTGTTAATCCATCCTGTTAATTCTGGAATTAAGGTTCTTGTCCATCCAGCCACTCCAGCCTCCGCCCATCTCTCCTGCCAGATTCTATGTATGTTTTCCCTGACTTCATTTTCTGCTCTCCCTAAAAACCTGTCAGTTCTATATCTGGCGATAAGGTCAATCGGTAACATTCCCGAGAGCTCACAGAAGGCCTTGTAAGAAACAGTTTTATAAGCAGATACTACTCCCAGTAGTATCCATAGCATATCCATAGTATCCATAGTATACCGACATGGCAGGTCAGGCCTACCGGTGGCTCTTTCTAAATTTTTTATTCTCTATTATGTCCTCTATGGAACCACATCATACCTGCAAGTCGTGATGTGACCCCCGGATCTTATAATACTCTCTTGTCCCTACAGCACACCCCAAGGAGTCCTCAGCGGATCATTGAAACCAGCACACCTAAGCATGCTGGCTCTCACTGCTGAGGCTGTCCACCCAACCTAACATACTAGAAACCCATACTTCTTTCATCTTCATTCTTCTGTTTCAGTACTGTCTTCATTTTCTGCTCTCCCTAAAAACCTGTCAGTTCTATATCTGGCGATAAGGTCAATCGGTAACATTCCCGAGAGCTCACAGAAGGCCTCGTAAGAAACAGTTTTATAAGCAGATACTACTCCCAGTAGTATCCCCCTGTGTGCTCTCTTCAACCTGTCTCTATTTCTGCTAATAGTGAGAGCACAACTCCATGCCGGCACGGCATACATAATTGTTGACACTACGGTTGTCGCTAAAACTCTTCTTTTTAATGCCCGAGGAGCGCTCTGCTTTGACAAAATTATATTTAGGCATTTAATCAGTTTCTTCGCACTCTGACAGACACTTAGTACCCGCTCAGTAAATCTGCAGTTTTTCTGTAAGATGACTCCAAGATATTTTAATACTGTTACTTCCTCAATATTATAGTCTCCAATTCGTATATCTACTGGCTGCAATACACGTTTTCCAGTAAATTTAATGTATTTACATTTTTCAATCGAAAGCTGCAATCCCCTATCAATGAGCCATCTACCGACTGTCTCTAATGCAACGTTTGCCTTGTTTTTAACTTCATCGATCGTTCTGGCCTGCACAAGGATTGCCAGATCATTTGCGTATGCTATAATTTGTACACCCTCAGGAAATGTTAGCCGAAGCACACCATCAAAGGCAATGACCCTAAAAGTGGTCCAAGGAATGAGCCCTGCGGTACTCCGGCGCTCATACTAAAGGATGCTCTTGTGCCTTGACTATACAGCTGCGATTTTTGCGGTATTCCTCTACTTGCCTCCTCAAGTACGGGCTAATTCCCTTTCCAACCATGGCCCCATTAATTTGTTTCCATGGAATTGACCTGAAAGCATTCTTCACATCTAAAGAGACAAGCAAAGGATTTTTTTTTCCACCAAGTACCTCTTCTAGTTTCGTTAGCCCAACTAATCACCTTACTAATTGCCTGAACTGTTGACCTGCCTTTCCAAAAACCAAACTGATCAGCACTTATTTTCGCACCATCTTCCACCTCCTGCACTATGCGGCCAGCCAACATTTTTTCAATCACTTTTCCATCGTGTTGAGGATGCTCAACGGTCTATATGTCAATTGTCCTGTATCATTTGTGCCTTTAGGCAAAAACACAACTTTTGCCTCCTTCCAACACTCCGGGAAAGTCTTGTGAATCAGGCCGTAGCTGGCCACCTCGAGTTTTTCCCAAGGTGCTTTCTTGATGAGATTCTTAATTAATGCAGCTGGTATTTGGTCCGGTCCGTGGCTTTTCTTAGTCGCAAGCATGCTGCCAGCACATTGCAACTCGCATAAGGCAAATTTTCTGCTATCGCATTCAGTGTGGTTGATTTTGTATAGCCTATGACACTTCCGGTAAACGCGGGGTCATACATCTAAATCGGTTCAGACGTTGAGCTGCTACGGTGGAACAAACATACATACATACACCATACATGTAAAAATAAAAGATAAAACTAGATATTTTTTAAACTAGAGATTATTTTCCTATACAAAGGAAATTTGTTACATCAAGCCTATAAGAAAAAAGGAATAAATGTAAATAAAAATAAAATTTATAATTTAAAAA
Organism: Lycorma delicatula; assembly: GCF_047948215.1. Taxonomy (NCBI): domain Eukaryota; kingdom Metazoa; phylum Arthropoda; class Insecta; order Hemiptera; family Fulgoridae; genus Lycorma; species Lycorma delicatula. The sequence goes on along the minus strand of NC_134457.1, from coordinate 32,737,663 downwards.
AAATATTTTCATTGATTGATTGATAGAATTGAAAGAAAAAGCATCTTTCCCGCTAAAGGACTGCACGGCTTAAAATTTTTTCTAGGTATTAAAATACTAACTCACTATAATTATAGAAATTACTTAATTTATTGCCCTGTTTTTAAATACCGTTAACAATTATTGTATTTAGTTTACTTTTGTTATATAATTGTAAGTTGTATACAATTTGTATATTTAACGTTGATTAGACAAGGTTAGCGAGCGAAGCGACCGTAGGTTATGTTTGGTTAGATTATGTTGATTCCGTGTACTGACGAATCGTATCTATATCAACATAACCAAACAGAAAAAATTTAAGCCGTGGAATCCTAAAGTGATAAAGGTCAAAGAAAAATCTATTATTCGATAATAACAAAATTAGTTTTGATATTAGTTGTTTCTTACTTGGAAAAACAAAAAAATTATTTAAAATTATTTATATTTTATTATATTTAACATTCTTGATTTAATAACGTAAATTTAAAAAATATATTTTCTTCTTTATTATTGGCAACGAGCCTCAATGGGCTTATATGATTATCATACAAATTTTTGTAAGCTTAAATATTCGGACAATATTACAGTTTAAACCGACAGAAACGTTTTAAATAAACTAATAAGAAGTCAGTAGACATTCGAATTCAACCTGAACGCAGAGACTTTGGACTTAAAACTTTATAAGTAGGCTATGAAAGTGTATCACGTAAGTTTAAGTTTGTTTTGGAGAGTCTTAAAGTAACCATAATAAAACTTGTAACTACGTTTGCTCGACTTTCTTTCCACATTGCCCATTTCAGTATTCCCATAACAATTTTAAAGTCATCCGGGAAAATTCTGTAAGTAAACACGAGTTTTCTTATCATGATAGGTTTTTTTTTTCAAAATATCTTCTTTCCAGTAAATAGCGTTGGAATGCATATCTTACTACGCGTAATATATATTGATAATAATTTTTTTTAGATTTTCCGTTTCATGTGAAATATTCTATCGAGTGACCCAAATGTTTCCAAAGTTTCTGTACCAATATTTACAAACATTTAATAATTTACAAACAGGATTAATATTGAATACAATGAAATTTTATTTACAGATTCCCAGTTTGTCACCATTTACCTCCTGGCAGGCTTGAACACTTTATACATATTTGAAAATATACTCTGAAGCACTAAAGTAGTGATTTCATTAATAAATTCAGTTACGTTATTTTTCAGCTCATCCAGAGTATGAGGATTCTTCCTGTAAGCAGATTTTTCATTGTTCCCCATAAATAAAAATCTGTAAATATAAGATCTGGGTAAGCTCGATGCCCAGATTTGCTTTGAAGTGAGTCTAATCATCGAAAACTTTGCGTTGCAATGTAGCGAAGAAGTAGAAGTGTGCGTCACTGCTCCATCTTGTTGGAAATACGCTAAGTGTCATTTACTTGGCCGATTAAAGGATAAATGATTTAATTCAATAAATTCTGAATTTACTGTATTACAAAAAAACTGAATGGCTACCCGCTTACGTAATTTAGCACACCAAACTACGATTGATGATATTTTCGTCATCTAATGATTGTTCCATCTCATGGCAACTATTTTCAGATAAGACCCGACTGTTATGGCTATTGACATGGCACATTAATGGAAAAGATTTGAGTGACATGACAATGATGTTGAGAAGATGATTTGAAAGTACAACAGGCCTACATTACCCACATTAAGTATTACAACTTACAATAGATACCCTACCTTGTTTGAATATACCTAAAATAAAACTCTATTATCCTATCTTCTTGTCAATTTAGGCAAAACAGAGGGCCTTCTTTCCCATTGAATAGGTTGGCATCTTCCCGCTGCTAATGCCGTTGTAACAGCTAGTGCAAAGGCCAACGTTGTCACCCTCCATTGGACGACATGTCGCACTCAAACTGGTCGAAGGCAGACTAGAAACATTTCGATACTTGATTGATGTTTTGAACCAAAGCTTGCGGCATGAAGCGCAGCTGTGTGTTGGGCTTTGCTTCTTTTCATCCAGGAAAATTTTGTACAGATTTTTCCTGTATTCTAATTTCTTTTATCTTCTCTCGTCATCTTTGATGACAAAACTCCCGTTATATGCGAAGTACGGCTCGCAGGATCCCTCAACCGTTGTTCTTGAGCTTTTTGCAACCTCACCAGACGTTTTATTTTCTCTGTAGCGATTCGTAACCTTCGAAGTTGGTATTGCCTTAATCTTTCGAGTTATTCTTCACGTTTCCCCACAACGCGAAGAAATAAAAAAAAAACTAAGATTTAAGAACCTAGATTTTTTCACACCAAGTTTCTTCACACATATGTATGTGTGTGTGTGTGTGTGTGTGTGTGTGTGTGTGTGTGTATATATATATTAACCGCAGACGTAGCTTCACTAATTTCTTTTAATTTGGTGAATGTGACGAGCTCGTTTACGAGATGATTGGAGCCGTTTCTATTGGGGAGACTTTTCATGCTCACGTTGAAAAGCGCGTTTCGTAGGAGAAAGAAGACGATTTTGTTGGGATGACTTTTCACGCTCACATTGAATGGCGCGCTTTGCCCGTGGTCTAAGGTATTTCTGCTGGTTTTTCTTGACCTGCTGTAGACGAGCCTCCCTCTGACGACTGGGGTTGGAATTGTCTTTATCTACGTCCTCACGTTCACTCGCCAAATTTTGATTCAGCCGTTTGGAGTTTTTTCGCTGGTAGTAACTTAAGTCTAGGCATATTGACACACTTTCACATTAAGCAAGGATAACAGACAGCAATTACTTGGTAATTAGGACAATCCTAACTCACGGCAGTTTAAATGCGTTCACTTCAAATTCACTGAATACGACAATGGTTTCATACGTAAACAAGTTTCACTTGTCTAGCATATGGGAAGTGTCTTCCTCTTACAGTCCCAACAATATTTTGGCCATTCCTTGCCGTAAAGGTTGGTCATATCAAAAATCGTTTCAAATTTATTAGATAATATTTAGAGAACTGACGACCACTTTAAACGGTTTCGATCTTGTACCTATTAAGGGAGCTGTGATTTTTTTATCCTTGAAACCCCATTTTCCCACCCTTGACCCTTATCCAAAAAATAGTAGGAACTTTAAAGGAATTCGATATTTTACTTAATAAGAAAGTTTTAGCAATATTTTGCTTTTTATCTTTTTTGTTTTGGTCATCCCTTGACGTAAGGGTTGGTCATATCAAAAACTATTTCAGACAAAGGTTTTAGGTAATTTTTAGAGGACTAATGATCACTTAAACCGATTCGATACTATGCCCATTAAGGGAGGTATGATTTTTTTGTCTTCAAAATCCCATTTTTTTCACCCTCTGGGCCAATGGTTGGTGATATCCAAAAAATATACTTATATAAGTTTTAGGGTCTTATCCAAAGAATAGTAAGAACTTTAAACAAAGTCGATATTTTACTTAGTAACTACGTTTTCTCATTAGATTACAAGCAACTGCTAAATTTATCAAGATTTCCTTATGATTTTTCCTGAACTGCTTGACAACACACCTAACTGAGGATTAGCGGGAGATTCTAGATATGTCTCTTTGTATTGTTAAAAAGCGACAATATTTTCAGAACGCTTTATATAAAACATGTACAAATGTAACAATAGTGATGTTGAGAAGACGATTTGAAAGTACAATAGGCCTACATTACCCACATAAAATATTTTTTTTTTTTTGTCTTCAGTCACTTGACTGGTTTGATGCAGCTCTCCAAGATTCCCTATCTAGTGCTAGTCGTTTCATTTCAGTATACCCTCTACATCCTACATCCCTAACAATTGTTTTACATATTCCAAACGTGGCCTGCCTACACAATTTTTCCCTTCTACCTGTCCTTCCAAAATTAAAGCGACTATTCCAGGATGCCTTAGTATGTGGCCTATAAGTCTGTCTCTTCTTTTAACTATATTTTTCCAAATGCTTCTTTCTTCATCTATTTGCCGCAATACCTCCTCATTTGTCACTTTATCCACCCATCTGATTTTTAACATTCTCCTATAGCACCACATTTCAAAAGCTTCTAACCTTTTCTTCTCAGATACTCCGATTGTCCAAGTTTCACTTCCATATAAAGCGACACTCCAAACATACACTTTCAAAAATCTTTTCCTGACATTTAAATTAATTTTTGATGTAAACAACTTATATTTCTTACTGAAGGCTCGTTTAGCTTGTGCTATTCGGCATTTTATATCGCTCCTGCTTCGTCCATCTTTAGTAATTCTACTTCCCAAATAACAAAATTCTTCTACCTCCATAATCTTTTCTCCTCCTATTTTCACATTCAGTGGTCCATCTTTGTTATTTCTACTACATTTCATTACTTTTGTTTTGTTCTTGTTTATTTTCATGCGATAGTTCTTGCGTAGGACTTCATCTATGCCGTTCATTGTTTCTTCTAAATCCTTTTTATTCTTGGCTAGAATTACTATATCATCAGCAAATCGTAGCATCTTTATCTTTTCACCTTGTACTGTTACTCCGAATCTAAATTGTTCATTAACATCATTAACTGCTAGTTCCATGTAAAGATTAAAAAGTAACGGAGATAGAGAACATCCTTGTCGGACTCCCTTTCTTATTATGGCTTCTTTCTTATGTTCTTCAATTGCTACTGTTGCTGTTTGGTTCCTGTACATGTTAGCAATTGTTCTTCTATCTCTGTATTTGAACCCTAATTTTTTTAAAATGCTGAACATTTTATTCCAGTCTACGTTATCGAATGCCTTTTCTAGGTCTATAAACGCCAAGTATGTTGGTTTGTTTTTCTTTAATCTTCCTTCTACTATTAATCTGAGGCCTAAAATTGCTTCCCGTGTCCCTATACTTTTCCTGAAACCAAATTGGTCTTCTCCTAACACTTCCTCCACTCTCCTCTCAATTCTTCTGTATAGAATTCTAGTTAAGATTTTTGATGCATGACTAGTTAAACTAATTGTTCTGTATTCTTCACATTTATCTGCCCCTGATTTCTTTGGTATCATTACTATAACACTTTTTTTGAAATCTGACGGAAATTCCCCTTTTTCATAAATATTACACACCAGCATAAAATATTATCACTTGCAAAAATTAAAATATACTCAGTACTAAGTCACGGCAGTTTAAATGCATTCAATTCAAATTCACTCAATACGACAATGGTTTCATATGTTCACCATGTGGGAGCCTCTTCTTATAATTCCAACAATATTTGGTCATCCCTTGCCGTAAGGGTTGGTCATATTAAAAATTGTTGCAGACAACATTTTTAGTTAATCTTTAGAGGACTAACGTCCACTTTAAACCGATTTGATACTGTGCCTATTAAGGAAAGTATGATTTCTTTTGTCTTCAAAATCCTATTTTTCCACCCCTTGGGGCAATGGTTGGTGATATCCAAAAAAATTTGCTTAGATAAGTTTTAGGACCTTATCCAAAGAATAGTAAGAACTTTAAACTAAGATGATATTTTACTTAGTAAGAAAATTATAGCGACATTATGTTTTTTTAGAAAAAGATTTTTTTAGAGATTTGGGACAAGTTATTTTTAAGAAACAATATGAAAGTGATTGGCGCAAAATTACGGCAGTTATCGTGTCGACAAGAAAGTTAAAGATATATATATATATACCGACAGTGGTTTTGGGTTCTGGGGGATGTGAAACGCGAAGATATGTCGAAATTTTCCGGAAGTCGAACCATGGTGCCCATTACAATAGATAGCTTTCTTATGAAATCTGGCTAAAAAGCGAAACAGATTTTTTTTAAATATCGATTTTAATTTATTTAAAAAAGTCAATTTTATTGAATATCTTAATCATTAAAAAACCCTTGATGCAGGAATCCACAAATTTTCAGAGTCAAAAAGTTTTTTTTGAAATTTTGAAGTTAAGTTTAATGGATTTAATTATTATCAAATAAATAATTGTATATTCAATAATTTTTTTTTTTTTTAATCAATGACATTGAAATTTATTACGATACGTGTTTTTTAATAGATGGATTAAAAAAGGACAGAAACAATTGAATATTTTTGGTTAATATTTGGCAACACATTCGTATGTTTTAGTTTTTCTTTCTCCCGACTCTTTTAGTTTACAATCTTCAGCTTTCTGGATTTTCATAAAGCATTTTTTTATTTGACATACTGTAGGAATGCTGTATTTTTGATTCATCGGAACTTTCCTATTTCGGTTTTTTCCCAAAACATATAGACGTCATTAAGGCCATAGCAAAGAATTCAGTCGTAAACACTGAACTTACAATCGTAAGCAGTGGTTTACTTTTGAACTTTGTGAAATTTTGTTTTCATATTTCTATCATATTATTTTATCGAGCATAAAATGATTGAACTGAAAATGTATTGCATAACTTGATCGACATAGCCGGGAGAGTTATGCAATCCATGCGGCTTTTATTTCAATTTAATTTGATATGTTTGTTTAAACTGTAATAGAAATCGTATTTTGCTCATTTCGCATAAATTTATCGGTACGGCTTATAACAAAGTGCAAGAACGTTTTTATTACGCATAAATTATCGATGTTATAACAATAATAAAATACAATTGTTATAATACGGCTGGACTAATGTTTACTCTAACAGTAATTTTACCAGAAAATAAATGACATTTTATTTCTTAAATTAATTAAATAGTATGTGCCTATTTTTTTTTTTTTTTTTTTTTTTGATGCACCATTAAAAAAAATTATGTGTTGAGTTTTGTGTACAAATTACTCTGCGACATGTAATGAAAAAATAAATAAATAATCGTGATAACTAAGAAAATTTAACCCGACATTTAAAAGCCGGGTTTCAAAATGTAAAAAGATAATTTTTATTATTTCTTTCTCTTCCAGCTCTTCTCCCACGAAAAATCCTACTCGGAACTAGATTTTTTAACTTTCTACATATATATATATATATATATATAGAAACTTAAAAAATCTATATTAACCTATATATATTAACCTCAGACGTGGCTTCACCCGTCTATATGAGTAATTACGTTTCCCGTCGTGGTCAAGGGATGTTTAGCCGTCATGGCTCGCTTAGCTCATCCTTCCAACCTAGCCAGCGGGATCTGTTCCATGGACCTCCTGTTATCATTAAACCCGTGTTTGTGAGAGTAATAATGATAAACAAAAATTAAAGCCGTTCAGTTTATTAAAATTATCAGCGTGTTGTAATTTTTTCAGAGCAAATGTCTGGTTAGTACATACCCGAAACTTTCAGTAATCTGAAGAAAGCGATACTCAAGATAAATGGTCGCCATCTTAAAAGTAATAGTTACAGCCGGTTCCTATAAGAAAGACGGGTAAAAATGTAGTTTGTCTTGATCTTAGCGTTATACGATAAACACCATTAAACGGTGACCGAACTTCGTTTCTCTTTTCTTTTTTTTTAATTTTATCTTTTTTAGTCAAGTAACCGGAGGCAGGAGCATCCATTCGCGTCGCGCATACAGTAACAGTGGCAGTGGCTGTTGGTTGTGCTGCCGCGCTGTACACCATCGTACTCCTTAAAAAATCGAAATTTAAAAAAAAACCGAAAATGGTTTTTAGAAATTTATCTGAAAAGTATTTGCAAGCCCACATCGAGTGAATATATTATTTAGTATACTGGAAATGGGGAAAAATTGCAATCATTGTTGAAAATGTTTCATCTTTCTTTACCCCTTTTAAGTTTGAACTTTAAAATATCTAGAAATTTGTTTTTAGATATTCACTTGAAGATTACGTACACCAGAAATAAACTTAATAGCTGATAAACAAAATAGTTAATAAATTTAATAAAAGCTGATAAACTTAATAGCTAATAAACAAATGCTTAAAAAGCATTTGTTACTAACAATTAAATAAAAATAGATAAATAAATAGTTAATTTCATTTATACTTCTTTTTAGTCCTTTAAACCAGGAATTAAAAAAAAATCCTTTCTATGTGTGTACTTGAACCGTAAAAAGAACATGTATAAAAATTTTCATAAATTTATCTTCAGTAGTTTTAGCTGGGCGTTGATTATAAATCAGTCTCGACAAGTTGTTTTTTACACACACACGCACGCACGTGCACAAACACACGCACACACACACACACACACAGAGAGAGAGAGAGAGAGACCGACAGAGAGAGTGAGTGAGAGTGAGGGAGGGAGAGAGAGAGAGAGAAGTATGCAATTTGTTTTTTAAACATAATCCTGTAAAATATTAACAACTTATTCAATCAATATTTTATTGAAATTTAACTAACAGACCATTTTATCCATACCTGTTTTTAATCATATTATAAAATATAATTGAAATGTCACAACGGCAGATCGATTCATATCCTAAATAAATAAGCCATCGAAATATTCATTCGCTGTGTAAATAGTTAGTCATTACGCAACAAATCTCTTCAGAAATGTGCAGTTGTAAAACCCCATCCATAAAAATAGGAACTGATCCAATATTTACCTGAAAGGTTTATGAAAACTATCGGAAAATATTGGTCGGAGTAGCATGAAAAAATACAAAATTAAATAATAAATTTAAAAAAACTTGTTACTAATACAAAATGTACTCTAAAAATTAGAAAAAAACACTGTTGAAAATACAAAATTTTCTTGTAAAAATAATAATTACATGAAATGACAGTGATGCAAATATATCATAGTAATAAATCACTATAAAAAAATTTCAAGATGTTCGTTGAGTAATATTTTATACCAATTAAATGACGATACGGGCGTTCAAGTAAATTTCATTAAAATTATTTAAAAACTTACCAACCTAATAATAATGTTTTTTTATAAAAGTAAATCTTTCTATTTATTTTAAAGAAATGTTCAAGAAATCTCTTAAAAGTAATAAAATTTATTATAAATGACAGCCAAAGCGTAGCTTTGTTAGTATGTATGAATATTAGTAAGCGTATTACTTCAATAGTACTTCGATAGTTTTCGTAAGCGGAAGAACTGTGCTGTGTAACACGAAAGAAGAAACAGATTGACATTCCGGTTGTAGTTCCTCAATGAAGAATGAATTTTTGAGGATGTGAAATATATCAAAAATTCAAATCCACATTTTTCTGGATAAGGCAGACACTATCACTCCCCAGAGAGGAGGGCTATTTTCTCTTTTCTTTTTCTTTCTTTTAAGAATAAATTACTTTCTCAGTAAAATCAGAGGAAGATAAGACATTAAAAATAAAAAAATGTACCAATTTCTATAACGTCTAATTTTCTAAATAACAGTACAAACAGTTCTCTAATTAGTGGCAACATACAGTGATCAGACGCATATGACGCACTGAAAAGTAACTAGGCCTGATTTTTTAAAGGAGTCAAAAATATAAGATACTTGAAATAAAACAAATAAACAAAAACAATAATATATTGAGTTGTGGAATGTTTTTTTGACTCTTGGTAATTAATTCCTATGTATTTTTAGCGTTGAATCCAAAAATAACCTTCACTTTTTCCATCACGTCAAGATTTCTCGCAAATTTAAAAATTTATAAAAAGTTGAAAAATTGCGAAAAATTTCCATTATAAAATAGACAAAAAACTTTTTTTTATAATAAATTAATATTATTTATTCGCTTTTTTTGCTAATGCTATGCATTCTTATAGGTAAACAGTTGATTGGTCTTAAGGGGTGGGCGGCGGGGTTTGGCTTGAAGATGATGAGACTGTGGGTGAGCTTGGCCGACAGGATGTGACAAGACTTAACTACATGTAACATGTTTATTGGCAGCTATCCATACCACTCATGAACTGTGGAACTACTATCAATGCTGTTTCAACCATCAGCCAGCGTAAATTGAGTTTTTTCCATCCTCCGTGATCAAACGCGTTTTTGCCGGTGGAAAATATATTTTCAGACTGTAAAGCAAAAACGTATTAACCCAACAAAAATAATATTTAAAAATATTTGTTATCTAAAAGTAGAAAAACAAAATTACATTTAAATACTAATTGCAAGTTTGTTTTTTTTTAACATAAAATTTAAAACTTATTTAGATGAATATAATTTTATTTTCAAGTTATTTTCAATAACTTTTAAGAATAGCTATTTATATGGTTTACCACATATATACCTAATTTAATATCAGCGGACGACAATGGTAGCAGCGCAGATGTCAGCGGGAGATACATAATTCTGTAACATCAGCTTTAACATGTACTCCTAAAAGGACTGTAATAAATGTTTCTAGAATATATATTGGCTTTTGCAGTTTCTCTGAACAACCAAACAGCTGTCTGGATCGATCTTTTATCTCATTCAACGGGTTATGCTAATCAATCATTTAGCAATACTTTAGAGAAATCTATAACTATCAATGTAGGCTAAGATTATGAATTTTAAACTCTCTAAAACTACAAGGAGCCAAAAAAACTAAATTATTTACAGAACAGTGTTGAAGATGACCTATAAATTATAGTAATATATTGTTTGAAAGTTACATAAAATGCCTAATAATTTTATGAAATCATAACAAGCAGATAATAATTATAATAAAAATTTACTATGAGAAAATGACACAGCATTAACATGATTGAAGGAAAAAGAATAAGTTAAACATTTTTTAAAACTAAAATAGCAATTGAAGGGTTTAAAATGCTAATTTTAACCTACATAGAAAACAAAAGGGTAATGCTGTAATAATTCTTACCAGTTTTTAGTACATTATTTGGTAGCATGCATATATTTTACATGTTTTGAGTTTTTTTAGAGAAAATTTTAATTTTGTTGATTATTTTAAACTGTAATAAACAATTTTATAAAAGTAAAATCAATATTCCTGAGGAACAGATTTTAAAATATTTACAAGAATGAATAAAAACATAAAATATTTACGATTGCCAGAACCATGAAATTAAACTGTAACAGAATAATTCATGAAGATCCATGCCTTCATTATGGCAAAATTATACGTGATTCCTTACAATAAATACAAAATAAAGTAAAATTATCAATTTTTTGTGTGAAAAAAATATAACTGATTTTTGAAATTTATTAAAGTTTCATAATTCTTTAAACTATTTTTACAAATTTCTTTTGTCACCAATAAAATAACACATTTTTATTAAAAGAACATAAAAGAATGTAGAATACATACCATGTGGTTCTGCATTGTATTTATATATGATGCACTCTTTTAAAGTGTGTTTTAAAATAAAAATAAGACTGAAAAATATGAAAAAACTTCATTCTGAGTATAAAAATTACATTTATTTACTAAATTTCTGCACAGCTGCCTTTAACTTCAACATTTTTTCATAACGTTTTACTAGTTTCTTCATTCCGTCTTCAAGAAATTCTGCCTCCAGTGACTGTTACCACGCAAAACGTCATTTTTCAATTCATCGTCAAACCTTTTCAAATCACTATGTAAGGTGAAGAAAAAGAAAATAATCGCTGGGAGTTAAGTCAGAGCTATAGGGTGGATGACTGAAGATTTTTCAACAATAATTTTCTGGTCGCCTCATTGTCTGATTTTCAATATGTGAGCTGGCATTGTCATGCAAAAATAAAATCCCACAGGAAAGCATCTTCTGTCGTTTGTTTTTTTATAACTGTTCTGAAATTTTGGGAATACGTATTCACAGTAGTTTCGCGATAACTTAATTCGACAAGCAAGACACCCTTTTTGTCTCAAAAGAGACAATAGCCATAAGTATTTTTACTGAACGTTCTTGTTTGAACTTCCTTAGTCTTTCTTTCTTTTTCCTGTTTAGCCTCCGGTAACTACCGTTTAGATAATTCTTCAGAGAATGAATGAGGATGATATGTATGAGTGTAAATGAAGTGGTTTCATCTCCGGTAACAATATTATCATACAATTCATCTTTATTTTCGTACGCCGCAAAATTTCATGGGCTGCAAGACGTTTGCTCTTGCATGTGTTCGTTAAAATTTTCGACACCTATCCGGTACACAATATTTTATAGCAAAATATTTCAGCCAAACTTCATAAATCAAAGATCCTGAAACATCAAAGATGTATGTGACAGTGAACAAATTTCAAAATTTGTTCATCAACATTCACAATAAAATTATCTGTTATCACTAATAGCTGGCCGTTATGTTCTTCATCATGAATGTTGTTTACCCTTCTCGAAATGAGCGGCACTACTGTCTTACTTGTAGCATCACTCATAATATTCGATCAATAAAGGTCACAGATTTGCTTGTGAGTTTCAGCTGCAGAATTATTTTTTGCCATCAAAAATTAGATTACTCCTCCTCATACTTCACATTCGGCGGTATCATGAATTGTAGCACTCATAAATGGATGAATATAAAAAAATGGGTAAACTATTACGACTAATTCTGACTATCAATTAAAATAACTGAACTACGCAAGGGACAGCTGTTCGCATCGCTAATATAGGCGGAAAATTCAAAACTGACCTTATTTTAAAAAAAAAATACGCCTTAAAGTAAAAACCACGCCAAAGTATGTGTGTATACATTTTATATACACATATGTATATAATATGTCTAATTGCTAGCAGCTATTTAATTAAATTAAATTCAATTAGAAATTCATTTATTTAAATTATCTGCAAGTATACCAAAATTTTCATTACAGTTCTCTGTTATTTCATAATGGCAATTTAATTATCATAAATGATGCAGTAGACAAAATTTTCGAAAAATTGTTCACTGTATTTGCTGTGTACTCAACCATTCAGAAAACACATGAATAAACTTAAAAAGATTAAAATTTAGAATAAAACCAACTTAAAAAAGCAGATAAAAACTACTTATTTTAGTGTACACTGCACAAATCTGAAACAATTCAAAAAGAAAAATATCCCTTTCGGCACGCCGAAAGGCGGAGGTAGATTTCACCGGTGCTGAGTAGGGGATAAAAAAGATTTCCACCTTAAAGTTAAGAAAAACCTCAAGTTTACTCAATACAGCAAAGGTTCCATGTGAAAAAATTTTCACATGAAAATTTTTTCACATGGAACATTTGAAACAATGTTTTTCACATGAAAAAGAAACAATAAAAAATTTTCCAGTTAAAAAACTATTTTTTTTTTTTTTTACTAACAGCGGACGTGGGTTTTATTAATATTCTATTTTTACACACGTTACCTTGTTTGCAACAAAGAATTACATTATGGAGGTAAACCTAACCTAGAAATTCTTTTAATTCAGATTACAGGTACTTTGATAATGTCAATAAATGGTTATAATTAGGGTGGTTGCTCCTTTTTTAAATAACATGTATGAACCATAACATACATTTTTTAAGTAACATGTTTTATCGTATCTATACCATAAAAAATTATTAACAGGAGATTTCAAAATCTATTAAATCTAATATAGTGCAATTAAAAACAAAAATTTCAACTTGTTTAATTTTAAATAATTTTTATTTTTCTGAATATTATCACACAAGCACACACACACACATATCCTTCAACTACGTTATGTTACAATGTTGGTAAATTGTAAATAACTTTTTTATGAGAAATTTTAATATTAACATTTTTTTTCAATTTTTAATCATAGTAATTGTTCGTGTTCATTTCATTTATTTTATGTAATAAATTAAATTGCATAAGACAATTCTGTTTCTTATAAAAAGGAATGTTATTTTGTAATTTCCCATATTATTTTATTCCAATATCGTCAGATTTCTTTCAAAATTAATGAAGAGGAATTTAAAAATTTCATTTTACAATGAATCATCTAAGTCCCCCAAAAAAATAATAAAAAGAAATTGAAACAATAGTGTAAAAAATTAATTTATTTCAAGAAATTGTTCTTCTTAAGTTATAATAAAAGACTCGAAATAAATCTGCCAGTCTGTAGTACCGTGTTAAGCAATAATTTATTCGGTTTGATTCATTTAAATTATATCCATCCTGATTGTAACGTTATTGCTATTTTCTTTTCCTAATGCATTAAGGAAATAAGACAATGTAAAAAGAAATACAAAGAAGGAAATCGCTTAGTAACAGAAAAATCTTTGAAAGAAACCTATCATTCTCTTTTACAAAGGACCAGATAACTCTGTCTTTTACACTTGTTCAGCTTTATTGGAAAACTATTTATTACTTTGTCAGACATGTCGCCAAAAGGTTACTTTGCCAACTCTTCATTTTCAATATGTCTTTCTGGTTTCTTCCAATCATATACTGTTGTATGTGTGGTTGAACTGAAATACAACAAACACACACACACACACACACACACACACACAGACATATATATATATATTTACTAATACAATAAAGTAATCAGTCACATACGTTTTGTTTTTGGATAGTTCACCGTTTTTCTTTATGGTTTCCTTTGTGGTAGAAAGCGATTCTTGTTGTGCTCTCTCGTTTAGGATAATGCGATTCACGAAAGATATCCTTTTAGGAGTAAGGGTTGTTCTCAAGTTTTATATAACAATTTTCCAAATCATAAACAGCAATATGCAAGAATTAATTTATCAGATGTAATGTTAATTCTTATTTTGTTAAATTTTAAGGAAAAAAAGTTTGAATAAACGAACCGAACACTGTTTATTTTTTCGCAAAAATATTAATAATTCTAATTTAACAAATTCAATTCGGTTTCTCCTTTCAATTCACATGAATTGAAAAAAATAGAAAGATATATCAATATTACTTTCAAATTCATTTCCGCGTAACCTATCGGCATTTCACCTGATGGATTACACTTCAATCATTAACGCACGCGTATAAATCATATAATGGTAGCGGGCGTACGTAATAAGAGGGATTTTTATTAAAATTAAATTAATTTTTGCAAGTAATATAAGACTAAATTTTCACATGACCAAATCCTTACTCTTCAGCTCTTTTTTTTTTTTATAGAAAACAGCCATAATTTTACCAAATCATAATAACCAATCATTGTATTTTATTTGTTATTAACCTCTACACTTTTATTCCAATTTTAGTTAGCTTCATCTACATCTTACTTGAGAAGTATTGATTAAAAGTTAAATAATATATTGAATATAACTGGATAATTTATTACGGTTAAAGTTTTTTAATACCTTTAATTCAGCTTTAAAATTATTTCAACTTTTTCAGTAGTTTTACGTCATAAAAACATAATTTCTTTTATAATTAAATTAACCTAACAATATAAGTGTGTCATTTACAAACTAATATATTTTATTGAATAATAATACAATGCGCTCTGTATTTGTTACTTACTCTGTGGCTATCCTATGAAATCTTTGTAACTTTGTTCAGTTACAGATATGCTAACCGTAATTGAATTTTACAACTGCACGATTTACTTTTTATTTAAAAATATTGAACAGTAGATGCTATTTATACCTCCTTCAGCAATATAAACTACTTAAGAAATAAATTATTATTTTTAATATATATTCTATTTATCTTTTCCTTTCAGTTGAATAAATTTCTGAAAGGTAGTTTAAAGAAAGCTTTTTATGTATATCTTCTATTGTAAGTTTATAAATACTTTTATAATTTTCTATAAATTTTTTATATATTTCTCAATATATTGAAATAATTAAATTTAAAAAGTATATTATTCTACTTTTCAGATTCTAACTAACGCCTTACGGAAGATTACATTGAACTTTGAATTTTACTTTCCCGTCTAGCGCTATAGCAGAGCTATAGCTTTAGAAGGGGAAAGTATTGTAATCGGTCCAATTTTGCATATGTGGTTTTCATTGCATCTTAATGTTTTGACTTCTAAGGAATCCCAAAAAAACTCAAAAATCGGAGGGAAAATTTCCGGATGTTCGTATGTACCTGTGTGTGTTCTATGACTTTTGAATATGGGGCATTAATGCCATTAAATTTTCAACTTAAAAGGCAAAGGTGGTGAGGCTGTAGAGAAAAATCACCCTCAGTATGTGGAGATTTCGCCTAATTAAGGTCTTATTTTGCTCACGCACATTTGTTAACAATTAAAAAATAATAT
Source organism: Lycorma delicatula (assembly GCF_047948215.1). NCBI lineage: Eukaryota > Metazoa > Arthropoda > Insecta > Hemiptera > Fulgoridae > Lycorma > Lycorma delicatula. The sequence goes on along the minus strand of NC_134457.1, from coordinate 32,721,716 downwards.
TTGCAAAAATTGTTTTTGAAAAATCGCACCTCCACCCCAAAAAATTCCCTAAATAAACAAGTGGCTAAGTGGGTATATTGCATCATTAGTATCCTCTCTCACCACAAGAAGCGCTAGTGTAGCACTGATGTACGGCTGCTGTAGTCGTTTCTCTCTTCCTCTCTCTTTTTCAATCTAGCATCCGGAACCACTGTAAGGTATTACTTCAGAGGATGAATGAGGATGATATCGGTGAATGTAAATGAAGTGTAGTCTTCTACAGTATCAGGTTGACCATTCCTGAGATGTCTGGTTAATTGAAACTGAACCACCATAGAACACCGGTATCCACGATCTAGTATTTAAATACTTATAAAAGTAACTGCCTTGCCTTTAGTAGGATATTTGGACGTTAGAACTGCTGCAGTCATCTGCTATTTTGCAACGTCACAAGTGAGCGGTAGAGTTAAATAAATTAATAGTATTTAAGGTGTAAAAAGGTATTTAAAAGTGCCCGCTAGTACCGCCACACTCGCGCAAATGAAATACGTTATGCGCGCGCACTTTAGTTAGCAGGAGGCAAATGCATCCAGTCGCGCCCCACGAACAGTAACAGTATCAGTGGCTATGTTGGTTGAGCCGTATATAGTCGCACTCCTTAAAAAATCGAAATTCAAAAATTGAAATGATTTATAAATATGTATCTGAAGAATATTAGATATATTATTTGCAAGCCTAAAAAAATAGAGCATTCCCGTCGCGGCTTCGCTCGCATTATATGTTTACTTACGGTGATATTTAACCGGTCATGGCTCGTTTCGCTCGCCCTTCCCTTCTAGCCAGAGAGCTCAGCACTTGGACCTCATTGTGCTCATTAAACTCATGCTTGTGAGAATAATAATGATAATTAAAAATGAAGCCTATTCAATTTATGAAAAATATCACTGTATTGTAATTTCTTCAGAGCAACAATTTGGTCAGTACAGAACACGAAACTTTAAGTGATCTAATAATGTGAAATTCAAAACACTCGGCCCCTTCTTAAAAATATTATTTATAACCCGTACTTCGAAAAAAAAAAATTTATTTTTCCTGATTCATAGCGTTATAAAATCAAACATCACTAGGAGATGGTCGTACTTCGGTTACTCTGTTTTTTTTAATTTTATGTTTATAGTTAAGCAACTGGAAGCAGGTGCAGCAGTCGCGTCTCGCATACATTAACAGTATCAGTGGCTGTGTTGGTTGAGCCGCCGCCCTGTACATCGTTGTACTTCTTAAAAAAACGAAATTAAAAAAAAATCGAAAATGGTTTTTAGATATATATTTGAAGAGAAATTTCAAGCCCCTGTTTAGTGAATATTTTTTAGTATATTCGAAAGTGGGAAAAATTTGTAATCATTATTCAAATTTATTTTGCCTTCTTCATCCCTTTCAAGGTTGAATTTCGAAAACTCTAGAAATTGGTTTTTTAGATATTTACATGATTATGCATACTCAAAAGCAAGCTGATATCTTCATTTTTTATTGATAAATTAAATAGAAAATTAGCATGGTTTAAAGAACTTATTTTAACACTTTAAACTTGGAATTTCAAAAATTCCTCTCTTGGTGTGCACTTACACCGTAAAAAAAAATCTATAAAAATTTTCATAAATTTATCTTCAGTACTTGTTTGCTTGGCTTGATGAATCACTCATCCAGGATAAGTTGTTGCTTTATAGGTACAGAATAATATATAATAAACAATATTTTACAGAATCAAAACAGAACAGCATTAAACCTATCCATACCCTTTGGTAAATATTGTTATCGTAAAAGGAACCAGACTTAACTGATTCTTAAAATTCAAAAATATTACAATAAACAATTCTTAAAATTTTAATATGTACTTTACACAAAGTTCAGAGAAAATAAAGCAAACAAGGAAACTCAAATATTATCAAATTTCGTAAATATTTCGGTACATAAATAATTAGAACCCACGTCAAAAATACAGGTAATTACTAAATTACAATAATTCTGATAACTTGATTGTTTATTAAAATATCTAGCAGTAATCATCTAATAGCACAGCCAAAGAGTGTGATAACAGTTTGAAAAAAATCGATTTTTTTTCAATATTTAACCGCAAGAATAGTGCACCTATCAAAGGGTGAGATGAACGATGCTAAGGAAAAGAGACAAACACAGGTGTTTGTCAAAGATAGAAGGACGGGTATTAGAGAATACCCATCCTCAAAAAAATGCAATTAACGTACGCCTCATAAATAGGGCAATGTCGGACTCGCACAGGTTCCGTTAGATGTTGTTAAGAGCGTATGTATACCTGCACCCTACCGACTAAAACTCCTATCTCACCACTTCTCCCCACCGGGGCCGGGCCACAATGAAACACTCTCAGCCCCGGAGGGTGCCTTCAGGGTCAGGAGTTCGAGAGTTCTTGTGTATCTTCACTGTAGCCCATCCACGCAAGCGCAAACAAACTATGGCTCTGAAGGAGGCTGACCGTTTCCCTCTCGCTCTCCGGTCCAATTCTTCACCTAGACCTGGAATACTTAGGACTTTTTCAGGCTATTCTGACCTCGCATCTGTCTCCTTATTCGTAATAATGCAGGTGACCATACGATGGAATCCCATGATTCCTCATTGTAAAACATCTTATTCCCTTATATTCATCTTATATCTTTATATTCTCTTGTGTGGGAGAACTCAGATGTCTGTAATTATGCAGTACTCAAGCTGACTATGCACTAGAGCTTTATATAAAATCAGTTAGGTAAAAGGATTTCTGAAATTTCTCTCTAACCATTTTAATTAGCCGAGATTGCGTGATCTTATTCAAAATATCATCAATATGAACTATCAAATATAGCTCATTGAGAAGAACTCAAAAATCCATGACCTTATCCTGTCAACTGATGTGAGAAACCAAGCATTAGACGAACATCAAAGTATTGGTCTTTCTTCCAAAAAAAAAAAAATCACTCGCATTTTATTAAGATTTAGGAGCAAATTATTATCTCAAGACTATAACAGAACGGCGTGATGTTATATATATATTTATAACAAATTCCTCTTTTAACCGAAATAGTTTCTTCCAATTTCTTTGCTGTTTGCATTTTATGAAAACTTTTACCGGAAAATAATTAAATTTCATTCAATTAAAAAGAGTATGTTTTCAGATTAATTTTTCCTTTTGTTTGTAGAATTTTTAAAGATAAATCTTTCGTTTATTATATATATACAAAATTTAATTTATTCAGGGTTTTATTATACGAAATATGTTTATTAACTTATTTGCAATAATTTTCCTTCTAACAACGTAATTATTGACTAATTTTAGCGATAAATGATAAAATTATCCTCTAGTAATCCAGTATTCTGTTCATCGTACATTTCTCACGTAATATCCAGCCCACAGATTACAGATTCTCAACTCATTACAGTTGTTTCGTAGAAGTAGAGTAGGAGATGCTTTTAGATGAATACAGATGAGAATAAAGTAGCCTATAAGAAAGGGAGAGGAAGCGATGAGTAAGATAGAAGTGCACTTCATCAATTACTGTATTAAATATTTTCAATACCTAAAGTGAACTGTAGATTTACATAGATGGATGGCAATACATTAAAAAGTTATCAGTTATGGAAGATTATAAAAATTATATACGCTATAAATTTAATTTGATATTCCATTACTATAGACTGTGCAGAATATTTCTACATTATAAAACTCAAATAAAGGTTGCCTTTTTCTGAAATATTGATATTAAACGTTTTTGAGGGGGAAAAAGTTCATAAAACCAATCAAAATTATTGATGAAAAAAGAATTGTTTTATGTCTAAGAATTGTGCTTTTTGTTCCTTTTTGTTCTCTCTTGAACTGAAAGGAACATAAAGCTCAAATACTTTCCTAAGGATAATTATATTCATTATACAGTTAGTTTCCTGCACAATCAGTTTGTAGGTTAAGTTCCAGAAAAACTTTTAAAGGTAAACAAAAAAGTAAAAGAAAAACGGCTAAACTTTTGAATTTAAAAATATACTTATTTAATTATAAAAGATACATTTCGAAGATCTAATAATTAATTTCCAAGATTACTATTCTTAGATTTAATTAATCCTGTTACTTGATGTGGTGTTAGTTTCATAATTTGATTGACGTTACCTAGCAACAGATACAGATATATTCTATAATGAAACGTTTCTGATCAGTAAAAATCAAACACAGTCACACCAAGGGTTCTTAAGTAGAGAATGAATTGGTTCTTTTGTTTCTGTAGCCAAATACATTACAGTACTCCAGCATGTCAATTTTACTGAATGCAGGCAATATTCAGCCCAAAAAAATTTTTTTTTTTTTTTTTGCGAACACCGGACTGTACAGCAAATATCATTATTCCCAAGAAGGCTTTGTTTGACTATGGAGTTACATAATGACGACAAAGTTCCTTACCTTGACATAACATATGGGTTGATAATATTGAATGTCATCAGGTGATTGTAAACTTTAATAAGCTCCTTTCATTTATTTAAAAAAGCGTCAGATTTGTTAGAACTTGACGTTATTTTCACTTATTCAGTGAGGATTTTGATGACTGCAGTGTTAATATGACGGAAGAGCTTAGTTTGAAAAGACTTGTGGCTAGTATTTGGGTGCATGAGTGTACAAACGCAAACGGAAGCTATGAAAACATTAGAAAGAGAATTTTAGTAAGGAAAATCAATAGAAACACAACTAAAATGGAAAAAAAACTTTGCCTCGGATCAGTCTTCGATTCGAAACAATCTGGATATTCTTCCGATCGATTGAATATATAATATTACAGAGAAATCCTATTTACTATCTCCTCTTAAGTCAACTAGGAAAAGGTCTTCAGATCTAAATATTCTTCGTTCAACAGTTGAGAAAATAATGAAAAAAATATGTTGGATTTGAAACCCAAGATATTTTTTATATCTAGGATTTGAAACCTTTAAGCTTGCTTGTGTTAATGTGCTTTCTGATCAGGATACAGCTTTAAGGGAAATTTTAAGGCAAACCTATTCTAAGAAGATTTTCCGATGTTCAAACACAGAAACCAGTTTTATTTTCTGACAAGTATGTTACTTATAATATATCTAGAAACATATTTTTTGTACAAATAAGTCCCAACTTTTTATTAAAGTCACAGACTAACCACACAAAATCATGTTGGGGGCATTTTCTGAAAGGCATCTAATAGGACCGCATATTTTTGAAGTAAGTGTTAATGAGCATTTCATATTTTAATACAATTTTTTTATATTTATTTTTCCTAATGTTTATGTTGCAATTTGTTCAACTAGTGAACAGTAAGCGACTCTCTCACCGCCAATGAGATGAGGATAATAAGTATACATGTAAATGAGGTGTAGTCTTGTACTGACTCAGGCCGACCATTCCTGAGACGTATGGTTAATTGAACTCCAACCACCAAATTACACTGGTATCCACAGTCTAGTATTCAAATCCACATACAAGTAAAAAACGTTTACTAGGATTTGAACCTCAAAACCTTCGACTTCGAAAACCAGCTTTAACATACTTTAAAATTATTTTATTCCTCAGATTCGATTCATTGTTATGGCATTAACTGTCATTTTACAGCGAGATGGGACTGAAACTCATTATGGTGATAAGAGTCTTTCTAAATGAATATTTTGAAGGACAGTGGATAGGAAGGAGCTACGAAATTCAGCGTGTCCTAGAGATTCAGATTTAAAAACCTCGATAACTTCCTATGAGGCTTCATCAATGAGGAAATCTACCATTTAATACAAAGGATTGTTGATGAGCTGAAAATTTCTTTGTTTTTTTATAACTTCGAATCTTCAACATGCAACAGAAAATGTTTAAACTTGGTGATAAACATACAAATAATAAATACGCCCATGCAAGAGTAATTTAAAGTAAGTTTATGTATAAAAATATAAAATAAACTAATGACAAACATGAATTATTATTTTGTGTGTAGTAGGACTTTGCCGGTATAAGTAGAAGTCTTCCCTCTACAAAGTGCCAACTGCCTCTTAGGTGGGCGAAAGAGCGGATAGACGACTAGGCCGCTCTCTTGTCCTCGAGTCAAGTTGATTGAATGTCCCTGGCATTCAATAATGTCAGGCTAAAGAAGAAAAGAAGAAAGAAAAATGAAAATCGGCCTTCTACCACGGGCTGGAATCCGACCCGACCAAAACTTGCCGAGATGCAATAATGAAGACAATCCGATTGGAGACATTTTCTAACTTTACCTCGCCAACCATTCATCCTCCTTCCCCAAGTCTTATAATTATTTCATCGCCAGCACATGCTATTCCCTCCATAAAGAGGAGCGTATTGCATCCTCCAAACACTAGGGCCCCCGAAAGGCGCATCCCTGCTAGGACGGAAGGCTCTAGCACCGAAAGGACTTCGGGGACGGATGAAGGGGAATCATGCCGGGAGATCAAAGCTCATATGCGGGTAGTTTCCCAAGGTCAGTTCCGGTGAAATAATTCTTCCCGCTCTAAAGGATTGGAACGAAGCAAAAAATTCCGTCCAAAAATAAATAACCGCCTCTAAATAAGTAATTAACCGCCTGAAAAAAAAGAAAGATACAGCAGCAAGAAGCTTTTGTCTAGTTTCTGCGATTAGTAGAGAGATATGTAATTCTCCCGCTATTCTTGCGTTCCTTTCCGTTGTCCTTGGGATGATAAATCACCCCAACAGGCGGACGATCTAAAGAGTCAATGGCGGAGAAAATGTGAAACCACTCTATCAAAGATCCAAACTGATTATCCTTAGTTGCAGATATTGCAGAACCAAGATGGTTGGTTTCAAAGATACCGTTATGGAAAACGTTTTTTTTATGCTTATCAATAGACAGTTTCACTAAACAAGAAGAAGTAGGACTTTGAGAGCACGGTGTATTATAATTTTTTCATCAATAATTTTGATTTGATTTGATTAATTCATCTCGTTTTTTGTATAATTTTTTTTAAATTTCAAAATATTTATTACATCCCATATTTTAATTACCACTTTCACATGTATTGTCTCATTATGCTAGGTTTAATTTTCCTTTATGCTTTCTTTACCATAAAATTTAACAAAAATGCGTAAAGACAATGGCCTTCAATCTACATTATTCTATTCAAAAAAAAAAGACATTATTCTGATAAGTTTAATTTAAAAAGTTTCATTTCTTCTCGTCTTTGCGATTTCAATGTTTCACTTTTATATGCGATATATTCTAAACAATTTTTATTTTTAGAATTTTTTTATGTTTTCAACTGATTAAACTTCATATCTGTATAAAATCTCTTGTGCTTGTGCTAATCTCTATTTGATAAATACTCTTACTCCACACGTCGTTAATAATTTTACGGACTGAGAATTCTTTTATTTTTGGTTTATTATGTTCTCCTTTTTTAAGTATTAGATTTAACTTATCTTCATTTTATTTTTCATCACATTTCATTAATTTTGTTTTATTCATTATTTTTTATTCATCGTGGACTAATAATATTGTAAAAAGAAAGAATTTTATCAAGTGCAGTTAAAATCATTAGATGAAGCTTTATATGCTACTGTAAGTTATATTCAAATGATTCATGCACAATACAGTAGTATTGAAATGCTAATTTTGGATATTTTGTACGTTTAACAGAAAAGTATAGATATGTACTTTTTCATATAAAATTGCATAGTATTATACGTGATTATATTTTTTATTACTTCAATTTTAAACTAAAATATCTATTTGTATTGAATGAAATAAAAAGAAGAAGAAAACTAAGGAATATGTGATAGTATGAATTTCAATGTAATTCAACTTTTAATAGAAGGTTTATGAATGAACGTTCTTTAAAACCGCCTAGTGGGAAAAAAACATAACAGTGTGTTAATATTTCTATTGGTGAAGCACTATATACATTCATGCATCCTCTATATTAATTCTCACAATACATTTTTCCAAAAGGATAACAAGTTTCAGAAAATTGAATTAAAAAATAATCTTAACTCATTTTAAATTCAAAAACCACGCGAAATTTTTAAAAGGACTTCAGCAGTATCTTTTCAACCTATAATTACTTTTATTTACAGGATGATTAAACTTTTTTTTAATTTAGTTTTTTACCTCGGTGGTAATAATTCACATAATTTCTATTTGTATCTTTTTTTTTAATTATAAATATAAATAATGGGAAACGTTAAATTAAATAGCCATATTAAATTTAATCTTTTAATTAACAAATTATAAAAGAAGAGTTTTTATTTTATATTCTGCTGCTATATCATGCTTTAGCAATATTTGTGTTACAGTACCACAAATATTACTTAATTTAATGTAACCATCGGATTCGTATTTAACGAAAAATCTGATGTGGACACCACATGATTTCCTTGTACGCCTATTAAATTACATATATTTTTATTGCATTTTTTGTTATTATTGAATTATTTATTGTAAAAATTCGTTTACAGTCAGAGGTTAAAAAATTTTAATAAATTAAAATATTTAAATAAAAAAAAGGAAGTGAAGTCAGATTCTCGCTGATACGCCTTCCCCTTTGTAAGAACCAAATAATTCATTAAAGTTTATTGGGTTACAACTCTGGAACAAATAAAAGTAAGTACCACTTACGATATATCGTTGAAAAGCACCAGTGAGGGCTTATTAATGCAGTTAAAAGCCAAAAGATTTGCATTTTGGGCTTTTTTATTGGAGACTTTTGGTCCAGTCAATTGCAATCAAAAGGGGAGGTGCATAACTACATATTACAACAGTCCTAAATCCAAAATTTCAACAATCTACGGATAATCGTTTTTGAGTTATGTGAGATACATACAGACGTACATACATATGTACGTACAGACGTCACGCCGAAACTAGTCAAAATGGATTCAGGGATGGGCAAAATTGTTATTTCCGTTGAAATCTGAAACCGAGATTTTTCGCAATTACGTACAAGGAAGTAAAAAAGGTTTTAAAATTGAATTAATAATATATAAGTAAATTTTCTATCAATTTATATACGTGTTAGCATCATACCTAAGAATTATGAAATATAAATAGTATAATCTTGAATTTAATATCATTATACCAATGGTAAAAAAGAAAGAAATGTAACTACCGCTTAAATTAATTAAAACACTAGGAAAATTATAAATTTTGTTTAACAGTCATTTGGCAACACGCCAATACTTTTTGCAAAATATAAGCTCAATATCTCACCACTCAGACGAGTCACAAAGAATAATCTCACAACGATATTTGGTAATTGAGGATATTGTAAATGGAATTCTGAAATTATTAAAAAATTATTATTTTACCTTGTTTATTCAAACAAGGGATAAATATTAAAAATTTAAAAAAAAACGTGACTGCCAAAAAAACATTTGTGACAAACAGTGTACTATTTGTAATATAGGATAATTAATGATACAATTACAAGGGGGGGGGGGTGAAAATTTTGTATTTTGTATTTGTATATAGTACAATTTTTAGGTAGATTTCATAAGAAAGCTACCTATTATAATGGATACCATGATTCTACTTCCGGAAAATTTCGACATATCTTCGCGTTTCACAACCCTTAGACCCCAAAACCACCGTCAGCTCAAAAGTTTATATATACATATATATGTATATTTTACTTTTTTGTGGACACGATAACTGCCTTATTTTGCGCCAATCACTTTCAAATTGTTCCTTAAAAATAACTCGTTCCAAAATCTCAGTCGAATTCGTTATCGACCAAAATCGGACCATGGGGATGGAATAGGGGGCTTTTCCGAAAAAAAAACAAAATATCACTATAACTTTTATCAAGTAAAATATCAATTCGTTTAATGTTCCTACTATTTTTTGGTTAAGAACCTAAAACCCACCCAGATAAAGTTTTTTTGATATCACCAACCATTGACCCAGGGGGTGGAAAAATTGGAGTTTCGAAGACAAAGAAAATCAAACCCCCCTTAATAGGCATAGTATCAAATCGATTTAAAATGGTCGGTTTCAGACTTTCGTCTGAAACAATTTTTTATATGACCAACCCTTACGGCAAGGGATGACCAAAACGTTGCTGGAATTGTAAAAAGATGGGGCTTGTCGAATGGTAAACATGTGAAATTTTTTTTCACATGCAGCCATTGTCGTATTGATTAAATTTGAATTTCTTCGTAACTTTAAGGTGGAAATCTTTTTTATCCTCTTTTTAGCATCTGTGAAATCTACTTCCGCCTTCCGGCGTGCCGAAAGGGATTTTTTTTTTTTAATTTTTAAATTTATTTAAACACATATATATATATATATAAAACCTATGATACTCCCGGTAACTTAAGGATTCCAACGTGGGGTCATACATCTAAATCGGTTCAGCCGTTAAGCTGCTACGGTGAAACAAACATACTTACATATACCCAAAATACATTACACTCGTTTTTTGGCAGTCGTGTGAAAATACGGAAATCTTTGTAAAAGAAGACACGTCAAATGGAGAAACAGAAAAACAAAGAACGTTATTTATGTTTTGTTTTAGTTTACCGTTGGAATATGTATAAACGGTCTTTTTATTGATAAATTATAAGAAAGTTACTCGTTTTCATAAAATCCTCTAATTAATTTGAGCATTTCTCAGATATTGTGTGATTTAAAACCGATATTCAATGTTGAAATAACATACTTGTTTTTGTCAGAAAATAATAGACATTCATTCACTTGGTCTTAAATTTTTTTTTTAATAAAGAATCAATAATATACACAGTGGCAAGGAGATTAATCTCACCTAACGATAATTTTACTTTCCCGTCTAGATAACGCTATAACCGAGCCATAGCTCTAGAAGAGAAAGTATTGTAATCGGTTAAATTTGGGCATAAGCGGTTTTCATCGGATCTTGACATTTTGACATCTAAGGAACCCAAAAACTCAATAAACCGGATGGAAATTTTCCGGATAATAATGTTCGTACGTACTTGTGTATTCGGTATTGGCCTCTAAATCACCTTATATATCCAGAACTACTGGACTGATTTTAATCAAACTTTGCCAGATTACTTCTACATATGGGCATTGATAACATTTTTAGGTCTTTAACAGTTAAAAAAAGTAACAATATCTGTAAAAAGATTTTTGCAAAATCGCACCCTTCCCCAAAGAATTCTCTAAATTACTGCTATGTGACGTCACAGGTGAGAATAGAATTTAATAAATGAATAGTCTTTAAAGAGTTAAAAATCGCCCGCTTGACTCGATATCTGTTGTGTTAAACCTCGTGACTACACCAGTTTTTACCGACCGCACAAGCAAAATTTGTTCTGTGTAAGCAGTGAAATTACATTAGTTTAGTTTTTGCCGACCGTTACCGCTAGTACCGCCAACCCGCGCGAATTAAATACGGTATGCACGTGCGCTTTAGTTCACGTATTTAAATATGATAGTTCTAATCATTGAATTAAATAAACGAAAAAATATTATATTTAAATAAAATAAGTATTTTTAATTAAGTTGTGTGCATAAGCCGTGCATCAGAAACAACCCACAGTTGTAGGACTTTGAAATAGATTTAGTTATTAACATTTTCATTAGAGTAGGACGTATTATTGTTGTATTTCCCACATATAGACATGATATATTACTGATAACAGTCCTGTTTGACATCGATATTCTACATCTCAATATTGTGCGAAATGTGATCAACAGGTTTGGATAAAATGGATCTGTCAAAGACGCGCCCTAGTCCGAAAGTCTATCAATACTGACACAAGAAAAGTTGCATGATATTTCTAAAACGTATAGATCAAAATCCACACAGATCTGCTAGAAAATTGGAACAACAAACAGATATCTCAACGACTAAACTTATAAATTTACACCTTTTTAATTACTACATATATCAGTTAAAACAATACAGATTTTGTAAAACTGAAGAATGTTGCGAGTGGTTTTTGGATTTTATAGATGAAAAAGGAGAAGACATTAGTCATGTATTCTCTTTATTAGATGAAACATTGTTTCATTTATCGCTCCATATCAACATTCAGAACAGTCGAGTGTGGTCCGTGAATAATCTTTATGAGATCTTGGAACAGCCATTATATGACGTAAAAATTTTAAGTCGGTGTGATATGTCATGTTAGCGGACGTCATTCTGTTTTTTGTTTTTTTCAGAATTAAGTAAATTTATATTGTACTGCACTGAAACAGTTTATTCTTTCATCGGAAAATTCTATGAGGAAGAAATTACTGGAGGGTACTACCAACAAAATTGAATAATCGGTGTGCATACCGCCAATATTTTGCTAAATTTTCAGCTTAAACGTTTGGAGATAAGCTCATTTCAAAGCACATTTGGCCAACAAAATCATCAAATTTTTATACCTACAGTTTTTTATATATAGAAGAATAAAATTATCTGTTTCCAAGAATAATGTCTTATGCTTGATGAACTGGAATAACATAACTGTATGTTGTAAAAGCAATTAATTTATTTTATTATTTCAGGGTGCATTTCATCACAGCATTACGATTTTATAATGTTGTACGTTACAATAGGTCTTATCTAATATTTTTTTAATAAAATTAAATTTATTACTTTTTCGTAAATGTTTTTTTATGAATAAAAAGTTTCATTATTTAATGAAAATTATTTATTTCATTATTTTATACAGTATCCAACAATAATAATTTTACATTAATTAAATTACCTCCTGCCTGAGAAAATTGTTTTAATTTATACAGTACTAGTAGTACCCCCCATCTCGTAGCTTCGCCCGCGCTATATGTTTGCTTGCGTTTCCCGTCGCGGTCAGTTTTTTTTATTTTATGGTTTTGTAGTCATGTAACAGGAGGCAGATGCAGCCAGTCGCGTCGCACATATAATGGCAATGGCTGTGTTGATTGAACCGCCGCGCCGTATACCGTCGCACCCCTTTAAAAAATCGGAATTAAAGAAAACCCGAAAATGGTTTTTAGATATATTTTTGATGAGTATTTGCAAAGCCCAAATCTACTGAGTATCTCGTTTAGTAAAGTCGGAATTGGGAAAATATGCTATCATTTTTCAATTTTTTTTTTACGTTTCTTCACACCCTTTAACCTTTAAATTGATTTATTCACATGACGATTACAGTCACCAAAATTCAGGTTAATGATAACTTCATTTGTTAACAAAAAAAAAAAAAACTAAAATTGGGTTTTAGATATTCAGTGAAGATTACACACACCAGAAAATCAAGCTGATATCATCATTTGTTAAAAAAAAGTTAAAAAAATTAGTAAATTTCATTGTTACTCTATTTTACCCCTTTAAACTAGAAATTTCAAAAGATCCTTTCTTAGTGTGCACTTACGACCATAAGAAGAACTTTATATAAATTTTCATCAATTTATCTTTAGTTGTTTTTGCTTAGAGTTGATTATCAATCATTCACGATATGTTATCTTCAATTTCAGTAAGACCGCTATTGAAAAATATCGTGGGAGCGACTCGCCACAAGAAAGAAGCATGAGAATTTAGCGGTCCAAATGAGAAGTGCAGCACCGTAACGGGTTATTTATTATTTACACATTTTAATAAATAATTTTTCATCTTAATATAGTCAATGACGCTCCGGATTATACAATGAAGCTACTGTTAAAATTTTGACGTGATTAGTTCAGCCATTCTTGATGTTTTTGCTAACGACAAACAGACGTTTCCGCTTTATATAATAAAGAGATTTAACTCATTCTCTCATCTTCAGAAGAGTAACATTATCTGGAATAAACAAATAATTCCTGTAGGGAGTTGGCACTAAAATTTATTATCCCTTTTACAATAAAATTATTTTAAAAAATTTTCTTGTTAAAAGATAAAATACAAGTAAGGAAAAGATATAAAAATAATTAATATTAAAAAAGTGGTGATTTGAATATATGTTCACAAATATGCATAAGCACGATAATCTTTAAAATTGTATGTCATATAGTTTTTGAATTATATATATATAATTCAAAAACATGAAGAAATTCAAGAACTATTCAAGTTTTCCAGCTACTGCCGGATTTGGGTGTATGTGTGCTATAGGCAAATGCAATTACTGCTATTGGCTTGTCAAGCATGATGTAGCTGCCCCGACGGAGAGTCTTATTCTTTAAGACTTTGGGGGTTGGCGTCCCCACGGGCCTAGCCTCTACAGCTCTTCTTTCCACTACACACTGAGCTGCAGAACACTTTACATTATACACATATACTACATCAAGAACACTACACAAATTACAACATATACCCTTACACAACTACACAACAACATCCTACCCTGATATTTCAAACATTTACACTCGGTGGTGTTGCGACATCTTACGAAACGCAACTGTAACCCAAGGTGGGATCTACCGTGCCGATGGGTGAGTGGCTCTACTTAGTGAGTCTCTAACGATGCCCTCTGGGCACCAGGGCGAACCCAGTTGTATTTAGTCTAGCTCCAGTACGCGTGCGCTCTGCTGGAGTGGTCCGTTTTATCGCCGGTAATCATGGGACTAAAATTTCAGTTCCAAATATAAATATATTATGGTCGGTGGTCCATCTGAAAAAACCACCATACTTAGTTTTGTGAAGAGGCCTCGGTCAGCTTTGTCTGACGAGGATAAAAGTCCTACCGAAGAGAATTGCAAACCATTAGACATGAATTTTAAAAATATTCGATTCGTTGTTCTCCGAAATAAACAGAAAGCGGACTCCCTCCAAAAGGTTTCGCCTTTCTTGATAAACAATGTTATAACAGGTGCAAACGGTTCCCCGAAGAATATAACAAATTACGTGACGGATCGATTCTGATTAAAATATTCAGTGAAGAGCAGAGTCGATCTATATTACGTCTCCGTAATAAGGGCAGTATAAAAATGAGTGCGGAATGCTGAAAAACCTAAATACATGGTGGGGGGTAATTTTTTGCCGAGATCTTATGGATATAGATGTTACTGAAATAGCTGATGAGCTTCGTGCCCAAGATGTTGAAAAAGAGAAGCGTACAATGAAAAGGCAGAACGAAATGGAAGAACCAACACCTTCTCTTATACTGACTTTCAACCTTTCAGTCCCATAAGAAAAAATAAAAATTGGTTATCTTTCAGTTCCCATACGACCTTTCATTCCCAACCCTTCACGATGTCTTAAATGCCAAGGATATGGTCACACTACAACATCTTGGTCGAAAAAAAGATCTATGGTAGATGTGTTAAGGAAGGCCACAATGATACTTATTAACTGCCAAGAAGATGAAAAATGTGCTAATGCAGTGATTGCCATACAGCTCGTTCCCGATATTGCCCAACTTTTAAGAAAGAAAAGGCAATTCTCAGAATCTTTACCTAGCAGATTCTATCTTTTCCGGCGTCACGCAGAGAATATATAAAAATCTATTAACTCAAGGAACGTGGTTAAACCAGATGTATCTATTGCTACCGCTACATCAAACAAGCTCCTACAAATCTGAGTAATCATCCGTGCAGATCCTGCAATGAGCTAAAAAAATTTGTTCAGATGTTATCTGATCAAATTGCATCACTAACAGCCACTATTTCAGAGCTGACAAAGATGAACAGAAAATCTCTCGTGGCAGCTAGTAAATCCAACAGTGGGATCCCTGCGAAAGTTCCTGTTCCCAAGGTTTTACCGGTACGTGCAGGAGTAATCATAGCTGGCGATAAGCTATCTAATAAGCTCCCTGTTAAGGAAAGGAAACCCACGTAGCCATCCCCTCTGGGATGTTATCTGCGGCATTCCATTCTACTAAATCTCCTCCACCTTCACCTCGTATACTGGAGGATATAGTTGAAGAACCACCCGACCCCAGAGCATCGGAGTTCTTTAAAATCAAAAATTCAAAAAAGAAACACCGAATCACATACAACTAACTTTTATATACTTTCGTGAAGTTATTTATAACTGCTTTTACTTATGAATATTATTCAGTGGAACGTTAGAGGTCTTCGGTCCGCATTGAAGATATTAGAGTATTGGCGCGCGCACATGATCCACTAATCATGTGCTTCCAGGAAACACATATTCTACAACATGATCCAGTAGCACTTATTGGAGGGTATTTCTGTGAGAGATACGACTGTCTAGTAGAAAGTAGAGAGAGTGGTTTAATTGTTATTTTCATGAAGAATGAGGTATGATTTCATACAGAATATTTTATAGTTTTGCGTATATGTTTGGTATTGGAAGAGTTTTTAATGAGTTTGTTTTTGTTTAAATCTTTGTGGTCCTACATTAGCTTTTAATTCTGTTATACAAGAAGGGAGGGAGCCTTTCACACTCCCTCTCGGACTTTGTTAAATTTTATATAGTTTTTTGTTATTATTTTTACTCTTATGTTTCTTTTGGTTAAGCAAAGATTTAGAAATCAACTCGTGGACTGCAAAACTTACCCTGGAGCAGACATTGATAGCGACCATAATT
Organism: Lycorma delicatula; assembly: GCF_047948215.1. Classification (NCBI taxonomy): domain Eukaryota; kingdom Metazoa; phylum Arthropoda; class Insecta; order Hemiptera; family Fulgoridae; genus Lycorma; species Lycorma delicatula. The sequence goes on along the minus strand of NC_134457.1, from coordinate 32,705,288 downwards.
TGGTGATAATGAAATGTAGATTGGGGTTTAAAAACCTGAAGAAAAGGTGTCAGATGAATCGGTGGAATTTAGAGAAGCTTGAGGAAGAGGAGGTAAAGAAGATTTTTGAGGAGGACATCGCTAGAGGTCTGAGTAAAAAAGATAAGATAGAAAATGTAGAAGAAGAATGGGAGAATGTTAAAAAGGAAATTCTTAATTCAGCAGAAGCGAACTTAGGCGGAATAAAGAGAACTAGTCGAAAACCTTGGGTTTCAGACGATATATTGCAGCTGATGGATGAACGTAGAAAATATAAGAATGCTAGTGATGAAGAAAGTAAAAGGAACTATCGGCAATTAAGAAATGCTATAAACAGGAAGTGCAAACTGGCGAAAGAAGAGTGGATTAAAGAAAAGTGTTCAGAAGTGGAAAGAGAAATGAACATTGGTAAAATAGACGGAGCATACAGGAAAGTTAAGGAAAATTTTGGGGTACATAAATTAAAATCTAATAATGTGTTAAACAAAGATGGTACACCTATATATAATACGAAAGGTAAAGTCGATAGATGGGTGGAATATATTGAAGAGTCATACGGAGGAAATGAATTAGAAAATGGTTTTATAGAGGAAGAAGAGGAAGTTGAGGAGGATGAAATGGGAGAAACAATACTGAGATCTGAATTTAAGAGAGCATTAAAAGATTTAAATGGCAGAAAGGCTCCTGGAATAGACGGAATACCTGTAGAATTACTGCGCAGTGCAGGGGAGGAGGCGATTGATAGATTATACAAACTGGTGTGTAATATTTATGAAAAAGGGGAATTTCCGTCAGACTTCAAAAAAAGTGTTATAGTAATGATACCAAAGAAATCAGGGGCAGATAAATGTGAAGAATACAGAACAATTAGTTTAACTAGTCATGCATCAAAAATCTTAAGAATTCTATACAGAAGAATTGAGAGGAGAATGGAGGAAGTGTTAGGAGAAGACCAATTTGGTTTCAGGAAAAGTATAGGGACAAGGGAAGCAATTTTAGGCCTCAGATTAATAGTAGAAGGAAGATTAAAGAAAAACAAACCAACATACTTGGCGTTTATAGACCTAGAAAAGGCATTCGATAACGTAGACTGGAATAAAAATTAGGGTTCAAATACAGAGATAGAAGAACAATTGCTAACATGTACAGGAACCAAACAGCAACAGTAGCAATTGAAGAACATAAGAAAGAAGCCATAATAAGAAAGGGAGTCCGACAAGGATGTTCTCTATCTCCGTTACTTTTTAATCTTTACATGGAACTAGCAGTTAATGATGTTAAAGAACAATTTAGATTCGGAGTAACAGTACAAGGTGAAAAGATAAAGATGCTACGATTTGCTGATGATATAGTAATTCTAGCCGAGAATAAAAAGGATTTAGAAGAAACAATGAACGGCATAGATGAAGTCCTACGCAAGAACTATCGCATGAAAATAAACAAGAACAAAACAAAAGTAATGAAATGTAGTAGAAATAACAAAGATGGACCACTGAATGTGAAAATAGGAGGAGAAAAGATTATGGAGGTAGAAGAATTTTGTTATTTGGGAAGTAGAATTACTAAAGATGGACGAAGCAGGAGCGATATAAAATGCCGAATAGCACAAGCTAAACGAGCCTTCAGTAAGAAATATAAGTTGTTTACATCAAAAATTAATTTAAATGTCAGGAAAAGATTTTTGAAAGTGTATGTTTGGAGTGTCGCTTTATATGGAAGTGAAACTTTGGACAATCGGAGTATCTGAGAAGAAAAGGTTAGAAGCTTTTGAAATGTGGTGCTATAGGAGAATGTTAAAAATCAGATGGGTGGATAAAGTGACAAATGAGGAGGTATTGCGGCAAATAGATGAAGAAAGAAGCATTTGGAAAAATATAGTTAAAAGAAGAGACAGACTTATAGGCCACATACTAAGGCATCCTGGAATAGTCGCTTTAATTTTGGAAGGACAGGTAGAAGGGAAAAATTGGCCACGTTTGGAATATGTAAAACAAATTGTTAGGGATGTAGGATGTAGAGGGTATACTGAAATGAAACGACTAGCACTAGATAGGGAATCTTGGAGAGCTGCATCAAACCAGTCAAATGACTGAAGACAAAAAAAAATGTTTCTTTTAAATAAATTTATCGTATTTTTAAGACTCCGACTTTTATATTAGTTGTAAGTTTTTAGTGATATTAGTTTTAAATTTTATTTATTTTTTAGACTAGTTTTTTCTTTTATTTTTTTATAAAAAAAATTCCGGACGATGATAACGCGTAAGCGTTTTTCGCCCTCCAAAAAAAACAAAAAAAAAAAAAAAAAAAGTAGGTGCAACGTAAGTATAAATGTACCGTAAACAAGTAGTTTGGAACAGACTCAGATTTACCGCTCTTGAGTCTGTGGTTAGTTGAAACCCAATCACCAAAGAACACCGGTATTCAGAACGTAGCATTCAAAATCATGTAAAAGCAACTGTCTTTACAAAGACTGAAACCTTTGATCTCTCGACTTCGAAAATCAGCTGATTTTTTTACGGCAAGTTTAATTAGTATACTAACCCGGCGGGTTTTAAATATATATTTAGGTGTAAATCGTATTTCATGCAATGTTAGGTTGGTTTGCGTATTTGGTGAGTTGTTTATAATCTCTTATACAAAATATATTCTTTATTTATTGAAAGTGAAGCAAATAATATTTTGGATTTTTAATATAATAATTCATATAATTACATATTAAAATATAAGAAAGAATAATGTTATAATATACGAGACATTCATGATGCTGCAAAACTTAGAAAAATATTTTCAAGATGGGTACGAACCTCTGTTTTCTTTTCTTAGTCTGTTTTATGACTTGGCTGGAAATTATTATACCACAAAATAATTTTTTAGTGGCAAATGTACTTTTTAATTATGAGTGTTACTGTGTAAACTGTATAGTGTTTTATTATATCGTGAATTGGATGGAGCAGAGGCAGCAAATTAGGAAGTTTGACCGTGATCAAAATCCACGGTTAATCCCGAAATGGGTCGCTAAAAAATCCGTTTTGTTCACTATAACACCAATAAATTAGGGGAAAATTTATTGGGAAGATATGCTGTACTTTAATTTTCAAATTCAGAGCTAAAGGGTGATTATACCTTTAATCCCGGCTGATGACGTCAGCAAGATAAATCTGTAGTTGTCAATGTTACAGCTGGTGTTATGTACATCAAATTTGATATTAACAGGTGATTTCAGTTAGTGGTAGACTGGTAATTGCAATAGAACCTTAGTTTTAGCGAGTGGCTCTTAACCGATTAAAATCCTGTCGTTAGTTTTCCGTACTCCGTGTTTTCGTCAAGCTGGCTAAATCTGTAAGAGGACACTATTATTCTTCTATTTATTTTTTATATTTATTAACAGTTCTTTTACTTATATTTTACCTAATAACTACCAGCAATAAAATGTTCAACTGAAAAGAAAATTGTATTAAGTATTAATTGTATTAAGTATTAGTTTTATAATTTGTGTGATATTGTGTTGTATTTGAGTAACGCATAATTCGGTAGATCGTTACTTTTTAATCCCATTTTTCTTCTTTTTACAACGCCAATCCGTTTTCAATTACGGGCTATCGTCTCGGCTATCTTCGTTTTGCTGACCGCTATTTTGATATGCTTATTTATGAATTTTGATAACTATATTTTTTAAATACTTTAGTCAGAATATTCTTCTACTTCTATATTTTATTCTTCCGAGTACATTTTCCAAGAATATACATTATAGTAGACGATATCTCTTCGTTACGCATTATGTGTTTGAAATACCGAAGTGTTTTAAATACTTTCAAAAAACTACTTTCCAAAGTATGAAATTCTTTTATAAAAAAACACCACTGTAACATGTTTATTTTTATAACTAAATTTAAAACATGGCTTTTATTAAATAAAAAAAAAATGTTATTGTCAGTATAAAATACATATTTATTATGTATTTTATATTGACGTGATATTTAGAATACAAACAAATAATAAGATAAAACAAATAGATGTTTAAGTCCATATTAATTATTTAAGTAAGAATATATGAAAAAATGTTAAAATAAATATATTAAATCTAAAACAGTTACTACAAAATTCAGAAGCCGCTTTGAAAATTATTTTGAGACAAATTTTTGTAATTGTTGAACGGTTTGCAGGTTATTTATTATTTTATTAATAATATTTAAAAATTTATCAAAAGAAAAATATCATTTAAAAACTTTTAATTATATTTTAAATACTCTGGTGGGAAAAATGTTTATATGGTTCGGCATTTTGTTAAAAATTTCAACGAAAGCATAATAAGTTCCTTTGTTAGAAGCCAAAGTTGAGTTATACAAAAACAGTTCCGTTGTCTGGTTTGGTAATGGTCGATATTGTTATTTTTAAGGATAAAGGACTCATTTTTTTTTTTTTTTAGCAAAGAGTGCACATCCATAAATATAAACCCGAGTGTAAATTAATATATTTAATTTTCTAAATTCAGGTCTGTACTAATCATTCGTATTAATAGTTTAGCAATCTCAAAGGACAATCCTAAATTTCTCTACACAGCTCTTTATCTCTCGTGAATGATCAGACCGTCATTTTCTTAAAATATACACCTTATCTACACGTTCTTCTCTGCAAAATAAATTAAGATGATCTTTGCTGATGATCAATCGTCTTGGATCTTCGTATGTTAATCTCGAGGCCACATCTTGCATTGCTATCATGAGTTATTTCATTATTTATTTCTTGTAAACCATTAAATCTGTCCGAAAAAATGAAAATTATTTTTTGGCAAAAATGTATTCCACTAGTTATTACTAAAATATATTACTTTAATAATATGTAAATTTTACTGATTTTGTTAGAGTTTTATATGAAGTAAGAATGAGGATTTTTGTTATAAACAACATTGTTTAATTAACATTGAAAGAAAAGATATATAAAGAAAAAGTAACTTTGTGATGTGCAAAAAGAGTGGAAACCAAGAGGGAAACGAATACGTTACAAGTTGTAGGGCATGACAATTTGTAGGAAGAAAGTCAAGAAGTTTTTGATTACAGAGACTCGAAAACATTTTAGCCTTCATTCCGAAGTCTGATAGGATCACAGGCATTGACAAAAGAGGACATTTTAACTTTTACGCTTAACTTGTAATATAAACTTTGTGAAACTAATGAAAAATGCTTTAGGCTCATTGAAAGTCATCTTATAAAAATGATTAAATGATATTGTATGTAGGAACAGTGGCGCTAAATGATAAAATATTAGTGAATTAAATACACGTTATCATATTTCAAATTAAATTATAAATTAATCTACAATAATTTATTGTTACTTCTAAGGAACTTTATTTTTGAAACATTTTCTGTTTTAAATTAGCATAAACGTTTCATACATCACACTTCATCTGCAGGAAAAATAATTTAGCAGCAGATTTAATTGCAGTTTTATGGAAATGTAAGTTCATTATTTAAATGATTTTTTCTTTAATAACTTTCTTTTTTCAATGATCTTATCGAATTTTAACGAAAAATGAAATTATCGTAGTATATTAAATAGACTGAGGTATTAATTATTTAAATCTTTAATTTGTTATAAACAGACTAATCCAAAATTAATCATAAATAATATCTTATAAGTCGATTAAATTTTTCTTGTGTAAATTTTCTCCTTTTATCTTCCTAAAAAAATATATTTATATACAATTATTATTAAATTGCTGAAAAAAATTAAATTGGAGATATTAATTTTAATAGAGTACTGTGAATAACTCAACACAAATAGTAAATAACGCATTTTTACTTGTTTAATCCTGAGGAATGTCTTTGGATAACCCTCTTTCATGCCGTATAATGTGTGATATGATTTATTTATGTTTTCAACTGGGGAAACCCATTGTTAAGTAGTTACAAAAAAAAAAATAATAATATTATATAATCCTTATTAAAATTAAGTAAATATTAAAAAAAAATTATTAAAGAATACTTCATTCTAAAGATCAGTTTATTTTAAACACCCTTAATGTCTAATTTACTCAATCCGTTCTACAGGATTGTTTATTTTAATTTTATTTTTTTACAAAAGAGGATTTCTGAGCTAAATGTTTAAATTAAAAAAAAAAATAAAATATTAATTTTAGTAATTTACGTTGAATTACAAGAAAAAAAAATTAGGAGCCGTAAATTCGTGCATTAAATAACCTAAAGTATTGAAAAATTAATTAATATATTTCAATTTCAACTTTCTGAAAATTGAAGTAGCTCTGAATGGGTTCCTCTTAGATTAAAACGGCTACTGAGGTCTGTTAAAAACGAGACGTTTAGAAACTTCCTTGAGAATCTCTACTCATTGCAAACTGATTTCTCATTACAGAAGCTCACGAAGGATTTCAATATACCACCAGCATTGTTCCTAACTTTGAAAACTTGGTTGGATTGTGGGCTCGAAGCGATAGTGAGAAAGCTGAGGTATTTTCAAGGCACCTTAAGAAGATCATTCAGCTGTATGACAAACGAAGGGCAGGTGAGAAATAAATAATCGAATTCCTGAATAGCCCAATTCCTGTGAAACCGTTTTCGTCAGCAGAGGTTCTGGAAAGAGGGAATTCAAAGAAAGCTTTTGGGTATGACTTGATAACGAATAAAATATTTTTATACTTCCATCCAAGGTCATCCAATATATAACACATCTCTTCAATGGCATTCTTCAAACTACGAACTTCCCGATTGAATAGAAGGTGTCGCATATTCCGTAAACCGGGTAAGCCGACCTATGATGTAGATCCATATAGGCCGATAAGTCTGTTATAGCCAATTTTGGAGGAAGGTGCCAGAAAGTGTTCTTCCTGACCACCAGTTCGGCTTCAAACGTGTTAACTCAGCAAACGAAAAACACACAGGATTGTCATTGTTGTCAAGTGCCTACAAGAGATGTATTACTCGGTTGTTCTTTGGGATGTACAGCTGGCCTTTGATAAGGTCAACACTATAAATTTGACCTTCTCTATAAATTGAAAAGAAGCCTTCCTCTACCGTATTAGTTGATCTTACACAGCTACTTCGAAGAACGTTTCTCCGAAGTGAAATTCAATCAAGACTTGTCTGAATGCTTTGATACTGGGTCGGGTGTTCCTCAGGCTCAGTTCCAGGGCTGTTTCTATACTCGGTCTTCACAGCGAACTTTTCGACTCTAGTGAACATCACAGTTGCATCGTTTGCGGATGACTCGGCTGTGGATGCTGACTCTATCGTAACTTCTGCTAAACTGCAAACTTTATTGAATCAAATTAATGGCTAACTAAATGGAAGATGAAGGTTAATCTGACTAAGTCTACATATGTTACGTTTTTGATGAGGAGAGGTGACTGCTTGCGAGTTCAACTTAATTCTGCAGCGTGCTATCAGCGTGTAATACCTAGGACTGCATATGGATCGCCGTCTGACGTGGAGGATTTACGTCAGGAAGAAAAAGGACGCAGATTAACAAAGTTCATGGAGATGTACTGGTTGTTAGGCAGGGGTTCGCAACTATCAGTACGTAATAAGTAATTGCTGTACTTAGAAGTCTTGAAATCGATTTTGACGGAATCCAACTATGGCCCACGACATGTGTGAGTAACGTTAAAGAGGTTAAAGAATTCTAGAACTAACTATTGAGAAATATAAGAGAAGCGCCGTGGTTTATGAAAAACACTGAAATACACGATTATCTGAGATTGTCAACCGTTTGAGAGGAGTTACGGCAATTCAGTACAAGATACAAAATGAGACTGAACAGATATATGAACTCCTGATAACAGCGCGAACATGAGGCGCCTAAAGCCACTGTGTATGTTAGATCTGTATGTTCCCCGAGATTTGAGGTGTATGAACTACCCTAGGAATTGTATATCTTCCAAATTCTTCATTTCATTTCGCCTTAAAAAAAAACATATTTTAATTTATAGTGTTTTGTTTGCTTTTTATTTTCTGAACTTTATCTATGTTTCTTGGACTCATGTCTGTATACATCTAATAATATTTATTATTATTTATGTATGAATACACTGTATAAATTATGTTTACATATACATTTCTTTGAGGGATTTCAATGGAAAACCCTCCCTGCAAGTCATTTTTTTTTTATATTCAAATCTATTTATTGTTCCGGTTAATTGGAACCGATCATAAATTAAACATCAACTGTTAACTTATAAATTGTTCAAGCACATATAAAAATGAAAATTTAATTAAAAATTCATTTAAATATGTTTGAATGTGTAAGCGCGCGCATGTTTGTGTACGTGTTGGCCTGCTATGTTTTGTATCTCTGGAATGATTTAATCTACCACCGTGGAATTTACTGGATTGTCTTACATATAAGAAGAAGATTAATTTTGATAATTTTTTTTTTTTTTAAACGGATGAAGGATTGAAGGATATATTGATTGAGGGCTATTTTGTATGAAAGAGTGAAATTTAATTAAAATTTCATTCCAATGTATTTTGAATTTTTTTTCTGTAAAATATTTTACATATAAAAAATTGGAATTTTATAAATTCTTTCAACAATACCTTGTTTTATATCATCGATTTAAGATTTTTTTTCCATTTTTACATTACTGTTTATTTGTTTAATAATTTTAATTTACAATCCGTACTACGAGAGATGCAGGATAAAATACCTCTTAAAAAATTAAATTCTATTTCAATTTTTTTTTTTTTAATTTATATTCATTTCAATTTATCTACTTTGTTTATTATTATTCTTTCAAGTAATATGTTAACAGACTAGAAATAATTTTCAATTTTGTTTTAAATTTTGCACTGTGTATAAATTCCTAAAATTATTTTATTTTCGTTTCCAATACCTATATCAATCGTTATTTATTAATAAAAATTTCATCATTAATTTTATTATTATTTATTTTTCAACCAAATTAATTCTTTTCTTTCTGATTAATTGGAAGTGATATGTACATTATTTTACAATAGAAAGAGGTACATAGTTTTTTTTGGATTATACTACCTTTCCAAGTATTCGTTATAGTCATGACTCCTGTAAAACACCTACAGTACAAGGGACAATCAATCAGAGAGGCTTTCCCTGATAGTAACTCTACTCATTAAATAACCAGTCCCTGGGATGAACAAATATGTTACTTTAAGGCTGCTGCGAAATGTCTCCGTGGCGGAGTGGTAACGTGTTGGCCTCTCATCCGGACCTGGTTAAAGCAAGGTCTTCGAATCCCGGTTAAGCATGGCATTTTCCATGAGCTACAAAATCTCATTTCCATATCCCACATACAACTTTCAAATTATATGGCGATATCATCAAGCAAAAAAAAAAAAATATGCAGGTTTAGTACCACTTGCATAAAAAGAAAAACAATTTTATTTACCTTAGTAATCCAGTAATCCATTTTACTTCCTTTTTCTCTCTTTGTTTTAAATTACTCTTAGTTTCTCGTACTCTTTCTTTTACTTTCCCCGTTTCTTTAAAAATTTTACTTTCCCTAGTAAGCCTTGCACTGGATGTTTGTTTTTCTTAGAACGTTTTCTTAGTGACTTGTAACTAATATCTGATCACCTGAAACCATTACTGTTATGGATCTAGCATACAATTATTTACTTTTATTATTTTTTATCATATTGACTGAAAATGAAGTAGAGGATTAATTTTTATTTTATTATTTACTAATAATATTTTGTTCAAATAATTCAGAATATTATATCTGGGTTGTTAATTAAATATTTCGATATTTTACGGCAGATGATTGCGATGCAGGAATAAATTGTGTGATAATTTGTAAAGTCGTTTTGTTTAATTAATAAGTCTACTTTGTTCAAAAAATTTTTCACTTTCTTGTACGAAGTGAAGGAAGTATTGGGATCGAGATAATTTTGGTTTTCACATTCAACGGAAATATCCACTTTGATCATCCCTAAATCCATTTTGACTAGTTTCAGCGTGTTGTCTGTACGTTCGTATCTGTGTCGCATAACTCAAAAACGATTTGCCGTAGAATGTTGAAATTTTGGATTTAAGGTTGTTGTAACATCTAGTTGTACACCTCTCCTTTTGATTGCAATCGACTGTATCAAAAGTGTACAAAAAAGTCCAAAATCTCAAAAAAGGTATTTTAGCCATTTCTTAACCTCAGTAATAAGTCCTCATTGAGAGAGCTTTTCAACGATATATCATAAGTGGTACTTATTTTCATTGGTTCCAGAGTTATAGCCAAATAAAATTTTTATTAATGAAATATTTGGATCTTACAAGGGGAAGGCACATCGGTTAGAATCCGACTTCATACACATACATATATTTTTTTATTAATTTTAAAAAATGTTATAATTTTTCTTAGTTTAAATATATTGATTTATTAATAAATTATTAACCTCTGATTGTAAAAAAAAAATTACAATAAATAATAACTCAATAATAACAATAAAAAAAAATATTTAAAAAAATTAGTGAAATAAAATTTGATGTATTTTTCATTCTAATTCAAAAATTTCTGCAGAGCTGAGTAATTATTAATAAATCAAAATATTTGAATTAAAAAAAGTTAAAAAAAATTCTGTATATGAAGTCGTATTCGAATCGTGTGCATGGTTACGTATACGACACGTTCTCACTTACACCACGTAACTACTTTAGCGACGTGAAACAAAATTAATATATAAACTAATATAAAATGCTGATACGGACGCTACAAAAAAATGTGATGCAATGTGCTGTCCACCACAATGCAATTGTGTAACTGTCCACTTTATTAAAGAATTGGAGGATCTCACTTTCAAATAAAATAAGTTTAAATGAAGTGCTGTAAAATATTTGTATACAGAGTGATTCAGGAGGATAGGGCAATACTTTTGACAACTCATTCTAGAGGATAAAAATAAGAAAAAAGTTCAAATAAACATAGGTCTGAAAACGACTCGTTAGCGAGTTATACAGAGTGAAAGATTTCGCCCAAGTTTCAGTTCCTCCAGGTAAATTAAGGCTTTCTGAAATTCTGGGAAGGTGCAAATTCAATTGTTTCTTATGGTTTTTGAGCTGGAAAATCGAAAAAATAGGTCCCAGAACTGTATCTGTCTTAGTTTCTAAGATATTCCATGTAAAACGCCAAACATAGGGTCAAAAAACACATTTTTTACGTTTGACGTACAATAACGTTGTTAAATTAGCAATAAATCATACATTTTTTAAACATAAATTGTAGAGAATGTAACCTTTTTCTCAAGCTAATATTTTTCATTTAAGAGTTCAGATTACAAAATTAAAAATAAATTAGCTCATTTATAAACAATATTCCCTATTATTTCTTATTGTAACACTAAATTTCCTTTATCTGGATTAATTTTTTTTTTTTATAATTATACATTCGTAAATTATAAAACTGCTTAGTATTAATTTAGACGTGTACGTATTTGACAGGTTATGCATCTTTCTTCTTTTTTTTTTATACATGCTGTGATGGAGAAAGAAGAGAGCCATGAATCTTTGTGATAATTGATCTTGGATTATTACACTTTGTTACTCTTTTATGCTTTATGTAGTCTTAGCGGATTTGGTAGGTACCAGATTAATTTTCATGCTCATAATATACGTAAATTTTACATGCAGATGGACGGTTAAAATAAATTTTTTCTATTAGCATTGATACTTTATTTTACATCAAAAAATATTTGTTGATAATATTAAGCAAATTTATTTAGAAATACCATTGATTAAGTCTTAATTAAGTTTTTGTTTTCAGATAGAACGGTTGCTTTTCTTAAGATTATTGTAACAATAATTTTAATGTAAAACCTTTAAGGATGTGCTTTTATTTTTAACAAATATATATTCTTACATCAGAAAATCCGTATTCCTAATATCAGTAATTCTATGTATGTAATATTAGTGTTCTTAAAATTATTAACTTAGAAGCTATCACTATATGTTTCAAACCCGACTCAAAAATAATCTGTAGACCAGATTTCAGATCTGCAATTCCTGAAAACGAAGTATTAAATACTTAAGAAATTTCTTTAACGTTATTAACTGTTGAATTTGCAACTTTAACGCTATTACTTAAATTTAAACTTTTTACCTCTTTAGCTACCATTTAATCATCTGTTATCTGTTATTCTTTAACCTAACTAGCTTAGTTATTAAGCTCATTATTGAAGAAGGATTTCATTGCCTTACTAACATCAACTAGAAGGCAAATTCTGCACCTATTGTGGAATAGTTTCTTCAATAAAGATTATAAGATTGATTTTTCACTTTTTTAAATAATTTAAATGATCACTTTTATTAACTCTGCTGATGATTAATTATCTGTAATTCATGGTTTAAACTTTAACATTAATTTTCTTACTTGTTTTAAATTCTAATTCTTATGAATACATCTAACTCTAATTAACAAATTATAAAGTAAATTAAATGCTAGAGGGACTTTTTTCATTGCAAACTTAATTCTAATCGACATTTACAATCTCCTGCCTGAACTTAACTAATTTAGTAAAACTATGATCAATTGCCATAAAATTTGTGATCTAATTTTTCTAATTGTTTTAGAAGGTCTGCCCATTTTTCTCTAATTCATATAATTGTACAGAATCTGCAAGAAAACTGAATGATCCATAGCATCAACCTTAAAACAAAATGATTTTAAAGTCAAAAAAATATGTTCGCTAGGTATGTTCGCTATTTTTCCAGTAAGGTCTAATGTGTAGCCGGCCTCCGTTGCGCGAGTGGTAGTGTCTCGTCCTTTCATCCGGAGGTCCCGCGTTCGAATCCCGGTCAGGCTCAAGTTACAAATCATTCATCTCATCCGCTGAAGCAATACCTAACGGTGGTCCCGGAGGTTAAAAAAAAGAAAAAAAAAGATTTATTTGGTTTGAACAAAAAGTGAGAATATAATTCATTTTTAAAACAACTACAAAAAAAATCACTAAAATATACAGAATACTGTAAATCATTATTTTATTAAATAAGATAATTAAAGAATAATAAATCTAACGAATTTAATGGTTTTCATCTTTATTCTAATGGAATAAAAGTTAATTAAAATAAAATAATTTATATTAATAAACTATATGATTGTATAAATTAGAATAATAAAACAGTACTAATATTAGTGTATATAAAATACTATAGAATGGGTAACAAAAGATTAAAATTGTTTTGATTTATGAACAATTCTGTTAAAAACGTGTAAATTATTTATAGTATGCTTATTCTTTTTGGGAAATCATAATGAGTTGCAAATTATTCTAAAAGAACAGAAATTCTGGAAAGTTAGGTATTGCGTAAAGTACCCTTCCTTTGTGTGTTTTTTTATATATTCCTGTTAGTACAGTTTCATTGACTTAAAACTTCTTGAAATATTTCATTGAAATATATATATATATAAATGTTTAAGGGCATTTAAGATCATAATTCGAATTCTCTTCTTTAAGCATTTAAAAAATATTTTCCAATAATTGATTTCAGTTGATGGGTATTTAAAAAAGTGCCATTTCGGCTGTTGGTAAAGATAGGAAGATTTTTATTTGCTTTTAAACGATATTTCAACAACCACTATTAAGGTGACCAACCACTAATAATACAGAATACATTTTACAAACTTCATGGAGCTACTTATGGAACTGTCTGACTTACTTAAAGGATTGTACAAATGACTGTACTGTACGTAATATACAGCAGCCTTTGCTATCCCTTTTAATGGAAATTGTTTGTTTCTCTCATTCTTCTTACTTTCAGATAATAGCTTTACTGGTGCTGCAACACCACAGCTATAAAAGCCAAAATCTTGGATATAGATAGGGTTTTTGCAATTATCAACTTTTCAAGACTCTTTTAATACAAAAAAAGTTACAAAAATCTCTAGACCTATTTTTTTTTTGACATGAATTTAATATCTTAGAATTGGCTCAACATAAATTCTTTGAATATTGCTGAAAGAATTACATGGAAAATTAATTGAATTAAATTTTGGATAAAGTTAAAAATGGGGAAGGATAGTTTCCATCTTTTTTTTCTAGTGGCTTTAGAAAATTCAGTTTTAGTACATTGAACCCACCGGATTGGTCTAGTGGTGAACTCCTCATCACAAATCAGCTGATTTCAAAGTCGAGAGTTTTAAGGTTTAAATCCTAGTAAAGGCAAACTTTTATACGGATTTGAATACTAGATCGTGGACACCGGTGTTCTTTGGTGGTTGGGTTTCAATTAACCACACATCTCAGGAATAGTTGACCTGAGACTGTACAACACTACACTTCATTTACATACGTACAAATCATCCTCTGAAGTAATACCTTACGGTGGTTCTAGAGGCTAAGTAAAAAAAAAAAAGAGCTCTTTAGTGCAATGAGAGTAGATATCAGTAAAGAGATATTAACCTTTATTTCTAAACAAATATCTCTTTATTTCTGAATATTTTAAAAACCCGTTGACCAAACAAGCTGAAATTTGATAAAAATATATGGCTATATTTTCCCATACGTGGTCTGATTTTCAACCTCATAGGACAAGGAGGCATAATGGTAACCATATTTTTTTCTAGTAATGTATAATAAATCAGTTTAGCCTTGTTGAATTACGTTGCACCAAATTGGGCCACTTATTGAACTAAATAATTTCTTCAGTAAATAAACGTTTAAGCCCAAAAAACAAGGGAAACTCAATTGGACCCGAACTTAAAATATCAGTATTTTTAAACTTTAATTTTCGAGATTGAAAATCCAATTGCATTTAGTTTTGATGTAGAAAATGGTAACTTTTTATGAAAAAGATGCTCCTAAGTTAATAGGTTTTCATTTTTTTTATAACTACTGATTGTTTATCTGTTTATCAAGTTGTCGTTGTTATTAGTATATTACATGAGGTAATTGACATGCAGGATGATCAAGTAGAACCTTTAGTAACAATTTTTATTTATTTTTTATAAATTATACTCTGAATACCGTTCAATTTTTATAAAACGTCGTTTGGTCAAAGATGATTAAATCTGATTCAAACATTTTGATCTTTTTCGTAAATCTACTGTGAATATTGCTTATTTAAGTCATTAATTTTTAAAAACCCTGTGACATATTTGTAATAATAATCTGTCAAGGGGATAAGGTATAGAACCATTTGCCACTTTTTTCCACTCCATTATAAAATACCCTGCTGAAACTAATGCCAGTATTAAAAACTTAACTTGTTTTGTTATTTTTAGAGTTTAAAATAAAAATAGGAAATTAATTTAATGACTTATTCAACAACCGGTAGAATAAATTTTAATATAATAGTCGTAGTTTATAAGGCAACAAAAGTAATTTATACTTTCCTTGTATATGTTACAATGAAAGATCGAAATTAGAAAATGTCAATATTCTTTGGTGAATGTCGACGACACATACCAACTACATCGGTGAAAGACTGAAATATTTTCTTATTCGGACCTTCACCGGTATATATCGATAAACTAGATAAGCTATAGTGGGGGTCGAAACAATAACTAGAAATTATAAAAAAAAAAATTACCCAATACCAATTTCTAAGGTAAATAGATTATGAGAAACCCTCGTAAAAAAAAAAGGAAGTTTAAATATAACTTACGCTCGCTAACATTGTCTTCTTAACATTAAATAAACAAATTGTATGTTATTTTCCAACATTGGAGGCGATTAATCAAATTCACCGCATTCAGCATGCACTGATAGTACATATTCAATAAAAATATTTTTATAAAAAAAAATTGAACAAAGGGCAAACCGTTTGAACAGTTATTTGTATCGTTGTCGTTCGTACATGTTGTTAACATATTCTATATATCCTGATTGGCTCTTTCAATTTATAAAATGGTGAATATTTGATTAATTTTTTTATAAATGTGATGAATTTGATTAATCACCTCCACTGTTGGAGAATAACATATATAATTTGTATATTTAACGTTAAGTAGATGATGTTAGCGAGCGTAGATTACGTTTGGCTTAAATTTAAACTTCCTTTTTTTACAAGGGTTTTTTGTAATATAGATAACGGATACCGGTGTTCTTTGGTGGTTGGGTTTCAATTAATCACACATCTCAGAGATGGTCGATCTGAGACTGTACAAGACCACACTTCACTTACACTCATATATATCATCCTCTGAAGTAATACGTCACGATGATTCCCGGAGGCTAAACAGGAAAAAACATAACATAATAAAAAATAAAATAGTTTTGTAGACATATCTTTGTATTTAAATAAAAATTTAATACAGAAATTTGTGAAAATATATAAAAGTTTATTGTTTTTTTTTTGTTGAGATTAGTATAATGGTTTTAAACCTTTACGATGAATGCCAGATTATTTGACATAAATTTCCAGTTATTTAGATAATTTTTATGCCAACCACGCCAGCGTAAAGTCATTGGTCGGTAATTTTTCAACGGTACTACTGTAAGCGAGGCTGACAACAGCTGTGCTATAATCTACTAAAATTTACAACAGCTATTCTTACAGATTTACAAGCTTTCTCATCAAAACTCATTAGGCTTTTATACAATGTTTACCCTTGGTTAACAAATCTTTTTTTTTTTTTAAATTACAGTGTTATAAAAATAAATAGTAAATCTATAAAAAATTTTAACGGGTTATGAGGTAAATAAATTCATCAAATTTATGAAAATTATGGTTAAATCTCATCAGTTTGAATTCAGAACACGCGTGACATGTTACTTAGATTGTGAGTAAACGTTGTGGTATTTGAGTAACTTGGTTACCAAACGTCATGTTATATACGCTATGTGTACAAGCGTAACATTTATGATTGTTTTATTAGTATGAGGAAGACAAGATAAATATTAAATATTATTTCAACGTATTCATGCAACGTTTGTTTTATTTCTGAATTCCTCCTCTCACCTAATAACATATGAGTGAACACAGTTTCATTCAATTGAACAAATGTGATATTTTCTTCTTTTTTTATCTTTTTCCTTTTCTTATTTCTTGTTCAGTGAACGTAACATCAAGTTAAATCTTATAAAAGCGAAAAATCGTTATGAAAACTGATATACATTGAAAAAATATTGAAACAAATAAAATTATAACTTATTTCAAAATTTTTTTACCTGATAATAATATGTAAGAATTACTTTTTTTTTCTTTGGATTCTAAAAAAGAAGATCCAGTTTTAATTCATAAACAATTACCTAGAGCGTTAATTGATTACCCAATTAATGTAAGCTTACGTAATCCATTTATGGAGTACAGTCCAATCTGGATGCCAGTTGGATACAAACATTAATAAATGATCTATTTTGAATGGCTTAAATGAACAATATACGTACATTTATAGAGATGATAACATCGATTTTAACATTTAATATAATAAAAAATTATATTTTATCTCAATCATTGTGTGAAGAACAAAAAACCCTTGATATCTATGTGCATTATAGCTTTGTATTTTATACTATTATTGTGTTTCAAGTAATATATAAAAAATTAAATATTAATGTGTTTAGATTAGTTTATTAAATAACAGATATTTACATTTTCAGAAATATCGTGGAGAAAAAAATTTTACGACATTTATTGATCTCAAATAACTGGTTGTCTCAATGGTTATTCGAACTTTAACAAAAAATTAAAACAGAAATTTTCTTTAAAAATGTTATTTAAACCGCTGAACTACCCACTACCCAGTGCTATCCAAGTATTGTTATTATCCATGGATAAAAATATTAGTAACTCCTTTTTTATCACTCCTTCTTACCATGTTTTATTGGTGATTTTATTGCTAGATCACATAAAATCATTTCAATTCCTTTGTAATAAATAATTTATATTTAATACCATCCTACTTTATTTTTGGGTGGACGTAAATAAACATTCCTTATATATATATGTGTGGGTGTGTGTGTATATATATATATATTATATATGGATATAATGGTGTAATTTTATGGATGGCTGGTTTGATGTATTTTAAATTATATCCTTAGGGAATCTAAATATTCTGATGAAGATCACATGGAAATATATTCCCTATTTACAAATATATTTGTTTTTACGTTTTCAGGTAATAGATGGGTCTTAACAGCTAACAAATGAATCCCATTTTAACAAACACTTAAGGCCTTTATAAATAATTATTTTATAAGGATAATATTATTCACATATGACAAAATTGTTATAATAAGTTTGGTAATAAATTAATAACAATGTTTTTATTATTATCAACCACTCGTAATATTTAAGTATACAATATTTAAACTTTATTTAAAAAGCTGAAATTTTCTAAAGAAATATATATATATTGTTTTTAATTATAAAAATGTTAATATTAAAATTATATTTCACTTATATACCAAAATTGAATTTCTGGAATTTTTATTTGTTTTTCGTATATTACTGGACCACTCATTACAGTGGTCCAGTAACATTCATGCTCTTTTATTTTCAAAAATTCTTTTGTTTTTCCCGTAACTCTCATTTTTTCGGTCCATCAAATTTATTTCCTTTTCTGTTTCTTTAGAAATGTATATTCATTCTCCAGTTTTCTGAATGATGGTCTGTAAAATATTATTTCTCTGAAAATATTTGAAAATAATTTTAAATCTTTTTTATTCTCTTTGAATCAGGTTATTCTGTTTTCTGTGTGAATCTGGTTATCCTGTTTTCGAAACTGCTAAATATTTTATTGTTAATCTACTGGTTTCTTCCATTCTATATAAGCAACCAAAAATTTGAGTCGTCTCGTTTTTATTGTATGGACTTATTTTTTTCTGATTTTCGTAATTTATCAATTTATTTGCTTGGCATTTCTCCGGCCATCATCCCATTCGGGTCGCCCTAAAGCATAAGACCGAATGTCTGTGAAACAAACGGCAATGGAGCCTCGAACTGTTTAGCGACCAGTATCCTAACATAGTTCCTAGAGTTTACCAAACAGCGTGAGGGGACTAAGCGAGGTGCCGCACACCACCGGCTTACGTGTCCCAACCGCTCACTTGTCATACATTTACTAAAATGGGTAGGCGCACGCCGTCATCTACTATAAATATATATGACATCCATAATAAAATTTATTTCGTCTAGGCAGCAATTCGCTGCCACGCCTAGGTCGCTGAATACCAACAAGTACCTGTCCACCATTTTATAGCGCTTGGAGCCATAATTGGCTGGTGGTCAGTCATACTCACTGTTAGCTTCCCACGGTAATGCGGTAACAGTCTTTCCCTTAAGTAAACTACGGATGCCGGTTGAACAGAGCAATCGCATCTAGGAATTCCCACACTGTCAGACAATGCGGCTCACGCTACATTGAGTCGCCGCTTGTGATTAGCCAATTTTCCTCTACGTTCCAGGGTGGCCCGGTCTCTGGTCCCTTCAAGAACAGGGCAGGCAAACATCAGGTGTTAATTAAACTGAACCTCCCCGCAGATGCACGGCTCATCAACTGCCAGACGGAACGAAACAGATATTGGTTCAAATTAGCGTGGTTGGTGAGCACC
This sequence comes from Lycorma delicatula, assembly GCF_047948215.1. Taxonomy (NCBI): domain Eukaryota; kingdom Metazoa; phylum Arthropoda; class Insecta; order Hemiptera; family Fulgoridae; genus Lycorma; species Lycorma delicatula. The sequence continues at coordinate 32,685,798 of NC_134457.1, read as the reverse complement.
CGGGCACCCGTTGCCCTTAAAAACGAACTCGAGGCATACCATCCCCAAATCCTGTATAAAGTTATACAGGGATCTTCCCTTAGCCGTGGTGTTCCATTCCAGCTGCCATGCTTCCATCGCGAGGCTCTGCAGCCTCTTCCGCAGACGGCAGATGGGCAACTAAACGAAATTTAGATCCGATGCATTGTGATCACAGTTCCGCTACGGTACTGGCCCGGCTCGAAACCGCATCTCAAATACCTCGGCCTCCCGGCCTTTTCGCAATTTCCACATGGCTGCTCGAGCCTTCACCACTAAATCGAATGGGGGAGCCTTTCCCACGGTGGTAGCCTCGTAAGAGGTTGTTTTAAAAACACCAGCGCAAACAATTAAGGCTCTGCGCTGGCCACTCCTTAAATTTTGAAGAAGTGCTCAATTCATATCCAACCTATGCGCCCAAACGGGAGCCGTGTAAGTGGTTATGTTTTCGAAGGCACCTCAGTACATCATGTGCATGTTTGACGGCCCGACAACCCATTGTCTTTATGAGCAGTTCTCCAAGGTTTGTGCATCACTGAGACGGCTTCCGCTGCTACTTGCCTAATATGGCTGTTGAACAGCAACTTTTCATCAAACAAAACACCTAGGTACTTATGAACTCTAACTTCTTGATTACGCAGCCTTTATATTTAATATGGGGGTTATGACTGTACGATAATTTGTCTGCACCCTGAAGAAGCATAAACTTTGTCTTGGGCTCAAATCTTTAAATGTCATCGGCGAAAGCCTGGACCGTGACCCCTTCTGGAAATGTCAATCCCAGAAATTCGTCGAATACCAAGTTCCACATCCGAACCCTGTAGGGGAAGACACCTGTCTAATGACGTTCCGGTCGCCAACCCCCCTCCCCCGCCCGTTCTTTACCCCGTTGTGCTATAACGGTAGTCTTCTATCGCCCTCTAACTTTTTACATCTCATAGTAATAACCCTGGCCTCGTTGGGATGCCACCGTTGCAAATGCCTCGTTAGACATTTGTATCGATGATTTAATAACTCAACTTATTGCCTTCGCTGTATGCCTCGTCCGGATATCTTGAATGTCCTTTTACCAGGTTCCACAGCAGAAGACCGAGAACGGGACGCGCTCCGGCGTGCTTCATCTGGTAACGGATTTTTCCCGAACAAGATGCGCATCCTTAAACAGAGCCGTACGGTTAGACAAATAGTCTTGTACCACGGCCTGCAGGGCTACGGAAACATTGCGGTGTTCCAACTCATAGAGGACAGAACTCCAACACTAGGAAGGAAACGCTGCCTCTATGTCTATAAAAATTGCCAAAACATATTTATCTTGGACCCTTTCCACCTCGGCAAGAGCACTTAAGATGGAATCTTCGGTGCTAACCCTTTCGTAAAGCCATATTGGCCTCGATTTAGAAAACAGTTTACCTCAATGTTTTCCCAGAACCGTTCCACAACCAGCTTTTCAAGCAACTTAATTTATGAATAAAAGTTTTGAGTTTTGGGCCAAGGAGGTTTCCAAAATTTTTTTTCCAACTTTTTAGTTTTCCTGAGAAATTTTGTAGGCCTTCCGCACTATATAACTAACGCTCGTATTTTTTTTGTATTTATTATATTTACAAAACATTTCTCAGATAAGTTGTCTACAAATTATGTTAAAAATTTTTATTTGTGTTTGGACAATTTAACAAAGTAAATTTACTGCAAACTTTTTTTTTATTCTGATTACTTAGAATTTTCAACATTTTTCTCCGAAATAAGTATAGATAGAGTTTTAGGATCTACTTCATTTAATTTTTCAGGTCAAAAAACAAATACACCATCAGTTTTTTCCACGTAATCCAAGAATATTAATATTTTGCAAAAATTGCAAAAAACATCTGTTTGCCTTTATTTTGGAGCTGAAATCCCCTTGGATCTGAAATCAGAACGAAATATTTATCTAGCCATTATTCGAAAACAAATCATTTCCTGATATATAGCAGTTCTATTGTTGATAATTAATATCTGAGATCAGATCCCGAAGTGCAAATTTTAATCACTCTATATTCATAAAAACAACTATCAAACATTTAATTTATAGTTTACCTGAAGGAAAGTGGTCTTGAATACGACAGCAATGATTTGTCAAATAAATAAATAGAAAGATTCCGGTCACAGAGTAGTTCTGTCTTAATATCTTTATAGGATATTAAATAAAATATTATGTTTCTAAAACGTAATTTAAAAGCAATATATTTATTATTCCAAACGATAATCTTTTATTGTCCTAGACTTCATGCTTTTAGTATAGAGTGCAGTTACGCGTTAGAGTACTTGAAGAACGATTATTAAAACATGTATGAAACTATTAAAATGAAAAATAAAGAATTTTCATCCAAAAAAAGTGATTTTATAATTAAATAGACAACCAGCTACGTAAACACTTGTTATTAAGCTGTTTACTAGATCGATACATAATTTTTGTATAACTGAAGTTACAGGTATTGTTTTATTTTTAAGTCATTATTACACAATAAAATAATCGCTCAGTTTGGTTGAATTTATACGCTAGATTAAGAGTTCATATTTTTACAGCTTTGGACTTACAGATTGTTTTTATTGAAATTACGAAGCTCAGAAATTGCACACACCAAAAGAGAATGTAATGCTGTATTTTCCGCATTTAACTGAAAATGCGAACAATGTGTTTTTTACGTTAATACTTCTTTTGGCGCGTTAGGAGAAACTGATCAGAGTATATTTTCAGCAAGTTACGGAAGTTGCGCGCGCCGATGTAACACACCATAAGGATTTGCGCAGGCCCAAGTGGATCTGTTTGCACGTACATACGTGTAGTGTCTTATTCAGTCGGTCGTTGAATGCAATTAAGTGATTAGCACGTGTTGTAAACATAACAGATATATTGGGTTGTAATAAATGTATATTTATATACATATGAATGTATGTTATTTATTCAAACTTGTATTCATGGTATTTAATGCCGTCTATCGATAGTCTGCCTCAGTTCAAATTTGTTTCAATGGGTAAAAAAAGTTTTTTTTATTCACGCCAAAAAAAAAACTTCTTACGTGCGTACATAAGTACACACAAACTTTTTTTTCATTCTTTAATGAATTCTTAATTTAGCTTTTAGGTTTTAGGCTGTTACGTTGTTTAGCTACAAAATTTTAAACGACTCAAACCCTGATTTATTCTTTCATTAGTGAGATTATATGAGCCTGAAATTATGTTATTCTATTAAAAAAACACAAAAAAGGTTTTTTAATTTAAAAATTAAAACTATTTTAAAAACACAGACATATACACTTATGATAATAGAGATATCAGCAGAAAACTTAGCTTATTACAAGTAAGAAAACAGATGTTATGAGATTACTTACCGTATGTAAGCAATCATTCAAAACTAATTAACCATATAATTTGAGAGATGGATGTTTAATCCAACCGGGTTGATCTAGTGGTGAACTCGTCATCGCAAATCAGCTGATTTCGAAGTAGAGAATACGGTTCAAATCCTAGTAAAGGCATTTACTTTTATTCGGATTTAATTACTAGATTGTGGATACCTTGTTCTTTGGTGGTGGGGTTTCAATTAACCACACATCTCAGGAATGGTCGATCTGAGACTGTACAAGACTACACTTCATTTACATTCATACATATCATCCTCTGAAGTAATATGTTACGGGGGTTCCAGAAGCTAAACAGAAAAGAGAAAAGATTTGTTTTTAAAAATTAATAACTCAAATAAAATAAATTTTGATTTTCATTTAGATTAAAAGAGACATGAAATATTTTGTTAAATATTTATTATTTCACAATTTAATAAGTTTATTTTAATTCATTTTATTTATTTATTTTTTTTATTATTATATTTATCTTTGGATAAATAATTTCATCAACTGACCTCATTTTATTAGCTATCTGACTTATTTATTTAATTAAATTGAAAATTCCGTGACTGATGTAAGGTGGTGATACATCACAGACAACATAGACGAAGTTATTTACTGGTATCAAAAATTTGTTGGTTTGCTACAACAAATAACAATCAAAATAATAAAATATAATTATGTTGTTTCATTTATTACAAATATAATATATAAGATTATTATTACAAATAAGATATATTCCTTAGATGTAGACAAAAAACAATTTTATTTTTTAAAATTATAATCAAGGTCACGCTACATTAAACTTACTTAGTTTAAACAGAGTAATTCACGAAGAAAGTAATAAACTTTCAGGAAATGAAAATATCTGGAGAATTATGAAGATTGGAGAAAATATAAAATATTGAAAATTTTGTTTCGTATAATATCTAGTTAAAATTGGCCAAATTTTGATATGTTTGTAATAAACTTGGAGATCCTTATGTATTTGGTTACTGTGGACTATTCCAACCATTTTACTCAGGATCAAGTTCTGTACAACGTTTATTTAAAAACTTTATGTGTTTGTTACCCATTTAACAGTAAATAACATTTAAAAATTATTTTACACCAAACAAAGAGTATTTTTGACTCCATTCTTTTTCTTTATTCCAACTTTCTCGAAAACTACTAAAAATACAATTCTGGGACTTATTTTGTTTTCAATTTTTCAGAGCAGATTTCATTATAAGACCACTAAATTTATCCCTTAATTTTGGTTGTAAGAATTATAGTGTAGTTTATTTTTACCGAAGGTGCAAAGATCAGAGCAAAATCTTTCGGCAGTCAGAACTTATGTTTATATGAACTTTCTTCTTTATTTTCATCCAAAGAGCAGGTCCTGAGAATTAATTTCTTTGTGAATCATTCTATATAAAACTTATGAGTAAAACAGTTTAAAATTTATTAAAGCAAAAATTTTCCTAATTATAATTTTTTTTTTTTGTTTTTATTTTTCAGGTGAAAAGCCAGCAGCAATGCAACATGGTGGTCGTAGTTGTTCTGAACCTTTATTACCGACTGGAAGACAGTATTCAAAAATCTTTTTTTGCTTGGATATTTTGGTATTTTTTCTACTTTCCAGATGATCTTTTCATCTATAGAAATATTCGAGGAATATTAATGATCTACAGATATCTGTAGAATAAAATTCGGGAAAAACTCCTTCTTACGTATAAATAATATATATATATATAATATATTATTACTTATAATGAACTGATTTTTTAAATTTAATATTCGGACTGATATATTATTTATTTATTTTTAATATACGCTCAGTGTTGTGATGAAAGGACAAATAATTGGAAGAAAAATTATTATTTAATTACTTTCTTCTTTTTTTCTTCAGTTCGATCAATATCCACACTATTATTTTGAAATTGTAATAAAACAGATATATAAGTACATTTAAAGTCTGACATAATAGAGCTTTTTTTTTAAAATAAATTTTTATCTTTATACGACTAAAAGCAAGATATTAATTATATTTTAAAATCAACTATATAAGTTCAAAAAAAAATTTTCTCCAATTATTCACTGTAGCACCTCTATTAAATTAGTTATGAAAATTATTTATTATATTTTTATTTTATTAAAATATACTAGAACACAAAAATATACAGTATAATTTCTTTTTTAGAAGTAATGCAAAGAGGGAAAGAATACGTAATATAGCTCCTCACCTATTGCTATACTAATTCACGTACTCAGACACAGCGTGGAAACTACTATATAGATAAAATTCATGTTAGTCCTAAACCATAATATAGTAGTTAGCAACTATTGTTAAACAATAAATTATTTCATAAATTGATAACAGATAGGTACTTAATTCATTTATTTATGACTTGTTTAAACGGAAGTACATTTATAAATTTTATCTAATTTATACTCTTATCCATACTCATTTCATTAATTTCTTATAAAGTCCATATCTCGCCTGTTATTTACAAATAATTAAAAAAATTGCTTGTATTTTTTATTTTATAAACTGAATACCAGTGAACTGAATATCAGTGAGTAATACAAATGAATAAAAAACAAAATTATTTTAGTAACGGCTCAGTTATTAAGTGTGAAGTTTATTAAAAAATAAATAAAAAAGCTGACATCACAGTTTTAACCGTTACGCGGCTAAAGTCGTGTTCCGGTAAAGTCCTACAACTGTGAGTTGTTTCTGATGCACGGTTTACAAACAAAACATAATGTAATATATTTTTCATTTTATTTAAATATATAATATTTTTTCGTTTATGTAATTCAATGATTCTAATTAAAACGCGCGCGGATTTAAATCGCCAGGTTGTGGGGGTACTAGCGGCGATGGTCGGCACTAACTAATCTAATCTAATTTCACAAGTTACATAGAAATAATTTCGTTTGTAAGGTAAGCAGACTGGTATTGCCTCGAGGCTTAACGCACCACGTACCGACCCAACTGTACGATCGAGTTCGAGACCCAGTCAAACCGAGTTATTTTTTCACTCTTTAAATATTATTTATTTATTTAATTCTACCGCTCATCTGTGACGTTAAAACATAGCACACCACCATAACAGCAATTTTTGGGGTGGGGATACGATTTTGCAATTTTTTTTTGCAAATATTGTTAATTTTTTCAATTTTTAACAAATTTTCCTAAGAAAAATATAACCAGAATTAGACGAAATCTCGTGATACTTGTTATACTGCCTCACCCCCTTGACCTATTAAATTAAAAATTTAATGTCATCAATGCCTCATATATGGATATAATATGACCAAGTTTGGTCAAGATAGGTCCAGTAATTTTGCAGATATAAGGTGATTTGGAGGCCAAAACCGAAAACAAGTATATATGAACGTTAACATTCGGAAAATTTCCATCCGTTTTTTTTTTGGGTGGGGTTCCTTAGGTGAATACCGCATCGACCATACTGGACCGATTACAATACTTTCCCTTCTAGAGCTGTAGCGCTATCTAGACGGGAAAGTAAAAAACAAAAATAAAACAGTTATTATGGATTAAACCAAGAAATATTTCTGTTATTATAACTAATGTACCTACTCATTTGTTAACGGTAGTAGTTTTAGGTAGAGAAGTATGTATAATCAATTCTTTCCATCTAGTCACTTCTGAAAAAATGATAAAAATAATTTCAGTTTTTAATTAAAACAGTGAACTATTGTTTAAACTATATTCTTTATACAGATAGTACTATAATATTAATTGATGATTAAAAAAAGTGAATAAATTTATAACATTCATCTACGCATCAATGAGTAATTTTATCAAATTTAAACAATCGAATGATATTACTGCTTTTTTTCAGCAACATAAATCAAAATGATTTCACTGAAGTAATAAAAGTGAATTATGATATAATATCTCAGATATATTAATTCTTAACATTTAATAAAATATAACTAAAAAAACAAAGAAAACTTTTTGATAAATGTTATAATGTAATTAATTAATAAAAATGTGTTATGTGCTAACATGTCAAGTAACGAATTAACCATATTCAAGTAATTTTTAAATAATAGAATTATTTATAGTTAGAGAGGATTTATCCTACTTTGTTTTTAGCAAAACAGGTTAAATGTTTCGGACAGTTTGTTATGTCAAATTAAAACAAGTTACTACATGAGAGTGAAAGTGGACATTAAGAAGTTTCCATCGATTAAAATTAAGTGGTAACATGTTACATACAGCTATGTGTTATGTTACTCCTATAAAGTTATTCAGTAATCTTGTTACTGAAAAGCGTTTTCCTTGGTTATTTTTTTCGGTAATTAGAAATATTAAATACTAAAATTTTATTTTAAGAGAATTTCATTAAGTTAGTATCTAAAATAAACATTAAAACTCGTATTTATGTTTTTATCTTATGTAGTATAATTTTATTATTGCAATTACATCTAAGAAGAATTTGATTTTTCATTATTCTATTACTCATCAAAAAATTAGAAAGCGTAACGATATAGATGCGTAGTAGAAATAATAATAAAAAAGAACAAATAAGCTAGTTTAAAAAAAAAAATTTAATTGCCAAATAAAAAATACATTAAAATGTGTATCTTGATACCGTCACGAGTGTCTGAAATAGCATTGGCACTCGTAATAGTTCAATGGAACGGATAGTGTACCCCTACAGGTTTAAAAAAACCAGTCGAAAAACAATTCACCCCCAATCTTTGCGTTAACAGAACTTTCTAAACTTTTACAAGTAAAACTTTATTTACATGAACTTGTATAAACTGAAGAACAGTTTTAATCATAGTTGCAGCAGTATAATCAATTTATTTCTTCTATTTTTTTTTTGTAAGTGATTAAACAAAGCTTTAGATGTTAATTTAAAGAAATATATATTTATTAACAGTTATCCATCATAATTTTCTTATTATTGTTTTATTATATATATGTTATTTTTTATATTTTAAAAAATATTTATATTTTTTATTATTTTTTTTATTTTTATTTATTTATTTTTTATATTTTTATTATAAATAAAAAGGATTAGATATAATTAAATTCTCCTTCTGGGTTGCCATCATCCAGAAAAGGATAGGCACAAGTAGAAATATGTATAGAATTATTTCAGTTGTCTGTTTTATTTTAATTGTGATAAATTTGAATTGAATTATTAATATTATTAAGTAAGTCTGTTTTATGGTTAATATATGGCTACCCTCATTAAATTAATTTTCATAGAATAATTATTAAACGTTTTAACTTAGCATATCTTTTCTGTATATAATTCGTTTCATGAAATTATACATAAATTGACCCAACAACTTCCGTCAAGTTAGAAACCAAATGTTTTTATAATCTAATGATTACCACTATCTTCAAACATTTTAGACACTAGTGTCCTGGACGACTGAAAGTTGTGGATTAAGCATTAGATTTCATTGGCTCAAGTACCTGTCCATAAATCGTTTAACAACGCTGGATAAGTTCCTGGAAATTTTATTTTCATTTATGAGCAATAACTGTATTTATCAATTACATATCGTAACATAAAAATCTTCATAGGAGGAATCCTTTTTTCCCTTCTTTAATTCGGTATAACTAAATGTCATAACTGCTTAGATCAAATTATTTTATAAAACTTTGTTACAATTTTTTTTCGTAATGTTCATATAATTTTATCACCTGAAGTACATCTAAATTATATAAACAATAATTACGGTCTAATAATTCAGTATTTTGCGTTTTACGTAGGAAAAATCAAACTTTAAATTTCCTCATTATTATTAAATATTACTGGAGATGACTTTCTAAAAAAAAAATAAAAAACAAAAAAATCCGTTTGGATATTTAATCTTTTCGTTTAATCTCTAAAAATTTGAGTTAAAACCTCATATTTATTAAATTGAGAAAAATGGGTTGTGTAAATCCTAAAATGCCCGGAACTTTTTTCATTAGTAATTTTACTGTTATGATGTATTTTTTCATATTTCTGTTCTGAGCTATTTTTTTAACTTCAGTATACAAATTGTAGCTTACTATTTTTTTTTAATCCCTTTATATACTTTTAAATTTGCCTTACTTACATTTCTTATCCTTAACTTTTCATTTTATTTATAATTTTTTTTCTAAGGGCATCGACTTCTAAGGTCATTAACCCTGTCACATTCTTTAAAAGATTTTAAATCACCAGCAGGATCATTAGATGTAAGGGTGTAAAGGACCCTAACATTTTATTTAAACACATAAGAAATAACATAACATCAAACATTTAAAAACAAAATGCAGACATATAAAACTTACAGGGTATAAAGGACCCTGAAATTTACACAGAAACAAAAAAATATAAAATTTAAAACATTAAAGACAGTAAAAATAGTAATATAAGTAAAAATTCTTGATAATACCAATTAAAATTGAGAAATATACTGTATGTTCGGGTTTTATTTCGAAAGTGCCTTCGCACAGAAGATTCTCAGTCAAACATAAAACGTACTAACTTTACAAATTCTTTAGTAGTCTGCTGGCGTGTAGGTAAGCAACTATTTTTCCTTCTTTACCATTTTTTTAAATCAGCAGCAAAATTATTTCTTAGTGCGTACCTCTTTGAGAGGTTTTTAAATATTGTTCACTCTTCCAGTAGATGCTTAACATAAACGGTTTATCAACACACACTGCGTATTGATCTTTGCCGTTTAACAAATATGAATTTGTTATTCGTGTGTAACCAATTCTGCGTCTGGTCACCACCAGTTATTCTCGGCGAGTCAGTTTCGCAGCGCTCTTCAATCATTACTTCTGTAGTTTTATATCAGGATATATATATATATATATATATATATACATTATGCTTGATAGTATACACCTTTAAAGTTAACTTCCATGCATTATTAAGTAGCCAACTGAATAAGTACTGAACTGAAACAAACGGTGCGCAAATATGGAAGCTACGGTTATTTATTAATTTTCCAATAATTTAACAGTTAAATTACTCCAACCAAAAGTTAATTTATATTGACACATCATTAAGAACAATGTAATGTTTTTATAGTTATATATATATGATAAAATTACCCACAGTGTAATTTTCACAATTTAAAGTTTTATTATTTTCTTGTTAGCATTTCTGCAAATACTACTATTACTACTGTTACTAGTAGTACTCTTACTGCTACTAGGAACATCATTTTTCCAGTGACAACTACCAAATCACAATTTTTTTTATGTATATTTTTCCTTCATTCGTTATTTAAAAAAATATAAAAATACAAAAAATTAAATTATCTTGATTTATGTTAATTTTCCCTTTATAAAAGAACTTGAAAGTTTTATTTTATATAATGAGATTTTTTTATATTTCCTTCATTAAAATATAAACAAATTTTTTTTTCAGTTTAATAATAAATAATATTCATATCGAATTTTGGTTAAATAGGATTATTTTTTTGCTGCCGGGTTTAAAAATTAATGAAAGCAGATTAATGTTCCGTTTGCTATTATTACTTTTGTAAAAAACGAAAAATGTTGGAAGTAAATGAGTAATTATTTTTATAAATAGTTAATTAAAAGTACGTCAATAATTATCAATATCCGATTTTTGATATTAATTACGCAAAACATAGACTATTTTTTTGTTTTTTTACGTATTAAAGTAAAATAAATCACAAAAGAAAAAAAAAACAAAGAAAAAATAATTAAACTCTTCCGTCTATTAAATTATATTACTTAGATATCTCATGGCACATAACAAAAATATGATATATAATAACTTTAATAATAAATCAATATTACCTTTATCCTGAAAGGTAATAAGAAAAAAATAGGTCACAACTTTATCGCGAGAGTCACGATTGTTATCGCTAACCTCTCCTTATCTGTTGAGATTATTGTTAAAGTTAAATTATAACTTTAAAAATTCCAACAAATTTCTGATTATCAAATTAAAAAAAAAAACATACGGGTATGTTTATATACTTAAGAAGATAGATAGTACAGATTTGGCTTGAAGAATCGCAGCCACGAAATGAGTATTTCAATCCCCATAAATAAAATTGAACATTTGGAAAAACAAGTTCCTTACTATAATGATAATTATGAGAATACATATTAAGGAAATGGAAAAGGAATACCATAATGAAAATCCTGAGAAAAAATATTAAGGAAATAAAAAAGGAATAAGTAAGAAAAAAATTAATAATACGTTTACAGTAACAGTTTTTAAATAAATTAACAATTAATATAATCCGCCTTACCAGCACGTTCGGGTTACTTTGAAGACATCAGCAGGAGTTAAAATTAATAATTAAGTTAAGTTTAAAAATTATAATTAAAATTTAAAAACTGTCATGATACTCAAACAGTATATTAGTAGGACCGGGACAGTCATGACTGTTTTTAAATTTTAACTATCATTTTTTAACTTTGACTTTTATGCGTTAATTTTAACTCTGATGATGGCTTCCAACTAAGCCGAAAGATTTAAAGAACGTATCAAAGTGCTGGTAAGGTGGATTATATTTATTGTTAACTTATTTATTTAACATATCAGTGGTACCATGTTTGAGATATTAACAGTTTTTTAAATATGAATAACTGTGTAGTTTGCTAAATTATATTGAGATCAGCCCATCGAAATACACAAACATATAGAAAAACTGCTAGAATTGCTGGTATAAAACTACAGAAGTAATTTCTAGCAAACAAGAATATTCATTTTTCAGTTTCGAATTAAAATGATTACATGGTATGCATATTCTATTTACTTTTAAAATATGCAAACTCTGGCAATAAAACAAAATGCTAAAAATTAGAAACATTTGAAATTTTGAATTACCAACGAATATTTTTTATTAATTTCGACAGAAGATGTATGCAATAACAAAAAAAAAAATATTATTTAGGACGTATATTTTGAGAAGGGATAAATATTACTCGTACTTTAAACTTCGTTTAATAATTCAAGTGAAGTTGAAATTTCTGGATCATGCCAGAATAATTAAGAGCTACAAATAATAAAATTGTGATTCCTAGGATAATATCAGGAATTATACTAAGATATCTAGTCAAACCTGTGACTAATATTTACTTCAATAAGCAGGTATCTATTTCGCTTGAATATTCATATAGACAGGAATATAAATTTTAAATCCGAGAAAAAGAAGCAGAACATCACAGAACAAATATTAAAAGTACGAGGAAATGTTCTTTCAGTTTCTTAGGAATCGCCTTGATTTATTCTTAATTCCATAATTAAATATGTACTTAAAAAGGTAATTGAACTAAATATCATTCATTCAGGTTATACACGGTCAATTTTTCCACTGGTCGATTTGAATGATACGTTCCGAAAGATTCCGAGACTTCCCCAAGCAAGAATTTTAATCTGAAACCATAATTAAAATTTTTTATGATGTAGAAAGCAAATGAAAAGATAAAGAATAATTTTAATAGAATTTTCAGTCTTGTTTATAAAATGCAAATAAAAATATAGTAAATAATTTAACATGATAAAGCAGAATGCGTACTTAGTTTTTTATTATTATTAAATAAATTTATTTGTGTCACGAATTTCAACTGAAAACAAACGCTGTGTTGGAGTCTATCAAACTGACAATAAAACCTGGCCTATCCAAAAAATTAGCCTTGAAATCACAAATATATAAAAATTTAATCGTAAAAATTTAAAATTGTAAACTATGAATATCATTTCTTTTCATGTAAATCATCAGAAGAATCATATTTAATTGACGTAGGGAAACTTTTTTTAATCAAAATTTTTCAGTTTTGAAAATCATGAAAAGTTAAGAAGTTGAAAATTATTATGAAAATAAATCTAGTAAAGAAACAAAAATTATATCATTATATTTGGGATTTATAACATTTTCATTCGAGGTATTAAACTATATCGGTGACATAAATTATCAAATATTTTATAAACAAAACTACGTGTGATTTACGAGTACACTTAAAAGTATCAAGAATATAGAAAATTTTATCATCCTTAAAAAATTATGATTTTAAACTAAAATTAATGAATCCAAATTTACTGAATTTATATTTAAGAATTTAATAAAATAAAATTTAATTTAAATAAAAATACTAATTAGCTATCATTTTTCAGTATCAAAACGGATGAAATGTTAAGTTTTTCGTTACAAAAAATGCAAAAAATAAAAAAGATTAACTTTGATGATATCTTTCACAGAGATTCCTCAAAAATTATCTTATTATATCTACACTACATAAAACTTATGTACCATTTACAGAACATAAAACTTTAAGCTAAAATAATAATTTTTCAGTTATCTAATTACCTTGTATGTCTTACAGGGGTGATTGCATTTTTATTAACACTAAAGTGTAATTTTAATTTTTGGCCTGTTCTAACTATGCACGGGCTTAACAACTCAAAGTTAAACTCAAAAATAACTGCCATATTTTTTACCACAATTACTTGATAAATTCAATCTGGTTGTTGCTTTGTATTCTGACTCTGAATACTAAACTTTTTCATGAATAAGACAAAACACCGTATACACCGAATGTATCTAAAGTATAATTACGCTAGATAATAGAGTATAATTACTCTATTTCTACAATTACTTATAACAAAAACATAAAATGTATCATTATAAATATAAAGAAATCTCCATTTAGAAGTGTCATTTTAAATTAATAGTAAAACATACATTCTTCTGAAAAAGTTGTCATTCTTATTATTAGTTCAGTTTTTATTATTTCATCTAAAGTAAAAAAAAAATTAGTATTAAACGTGCAATAGTTAATAAATAGCAGCCAGCTCGGTTTCTTTTACAAATTTTATACCTCTGAAAGAAGTTCTGCATCACGTTTTCTATAATTGCAAAAAAAGTGCTTGAATATTCTCTTTAACACTTGGACTGATAGCTGACTTATTAGCATAGACTTATTTCTTCAAAAAAAACCTGAAGCAAAAAAAATCCAAGTGTGTTAATATCGTACCAACTAAGCGGTTAACTGATGCCATTGTTACATGAAATAATCTGTCCTAGGAATTTAGCTTGCAATAGCCCAATCGATTGAATTTCATATGGCTTGTAGCGCCATCTTACTGAAATTACACACCTATCACGTCCCATTTCATACAGTGTTGGACAGAAGAAGTCAGTTGGCATTGTTTATTAGTGCTCTGCATTGTTCATAACTACTGTACTTGCATTGTTTTCAACAAAATACGGTTCTACCACACCACCAGTTCAAAAGCCGCAACAAATAGTCACTCTTGTTATAAGAGACATAGCTCGACAATTATTTTAAGATTTTTGGAACCCCGAACGCGGCACTTCTATTAATTCACGAATCCACTCATTGCAAATATGCTTTGTGACTAAGGAATTTTTTTTTAATAGGCCTATTTTCTTGGATTTCCATTACCCAGTCAATGAACCTACTTCGATGTTGAACATTGTCTCAAGTTATACATTTGTAAGCATATTTTCTAATATCTTTATGCAATATACGATGTAGAGTAACCTTTGCGGTAGTTAATTATGTAAATTTCTTGGAATTGAAAAACAGATTTAGTGAAAGTTTCAGGAATAACAAAAATATTTTCAGCTATTCTTACATTATAATACCAATAACCTAGACAGTTCTCTCAAATTTAACAATTATTTTTACTAGACAGTGCTTCATTACATCCGAAAAGAATGGAAAAGAAGGTATATCGTGCCATTTTTACTTCGTATTGTCGTCTTTAAATTAAATTTTGTTGTTTTTATTCATCAGCTATTTTGATAAATATCAGTATGTATGATATTTTTTAAATAGTTCAGAATTCAAGATTATACCTCTTCATGGATACCCTTATTTTAAGAAAATTCAGAAATTTTAGATAACATTGTAAGGACCCATTGAAGCTTCCTTTAAATTTTTCGATAATATTAACAGGAATAATTGTTTTTACTGATAGTGAGAACTTGTATTTAAAAGAAAAAACTAATCCAGCTGTATTCAAACTAGTGTCACTGTTTGTGGTAGTATTTCAAGTTCTTGAGTTTTAGGCCTAATTTTTTTATGGTACAACCACAGGTGATAAGTATCTCAAAATTCTAATGAATCAAGTTGTTCCACAGTTACGACAACAGCCTACTGTGTGAGTATCTCGATGAAAACATTTTTTGAGAAAAAGGGTTGGCCGAACAGGGCCAATTGATTGGCCAGCACGTTCATCTGACTTTACCCCAATGGATTTTTTTTTCTTTTGGGTAGTACTCAAGGACAAAATTTATAATCGAAAATTATGAAGTATCGGTAATGTGAAAAATTGCATCAGAGATGCATTTCAAGAAATTAATGCAAAACAAAAAGGTTAATGCAGAAAGGTAGACTTCAAAGTTGCGTAAATTGTGATGGACAGCAAGCAGTTGGAGCACCAAATTTTCAGAGTAAAAGATTTTCAGCGCTTCTGTATTGTATTATTGTATACAGTAAAAATTCATTGTAAATGCAATAATTGTTTGTCAAAATTGAATTATATTGTTTAAAAAATTGTATATGTAATCTCAAAATCATTGTTGTCATTTACTGATCACTTACTATTTTTGGTTCACTTTATATATATATATATATATATATATATATACATAGAGTTATATATATATAAACACACACACACACACAACCACACATATATAGTACATTATTATATTTCTTCAAATATCATTCTTTATGAATAGTATCCTTTTTAATTCCCATTTTAAACAATATTTATTGTCAACGGTATTATAAATGTAAACTACATTTCCTTTAGCAATGTTATGCTCATCTGAAACCACTTTTTTTTTCAACAGATAATCTATTAATAAAAGTTTTTATTTTTTAAGGATTAGCGTAGTTTAAATTCTAAGCAAATTGTATTACAGATTGGTTTGACCTCAATTTTTCTTTTTTATCTGATTTTGTTTCTCTTTTTTTTAAAGAGTTAATTCATTTATTTATCTTTTTCATAATCCTTACATATCAAAACTCTTAACTACACGTTTTATAAAAGGACTAGGGACCATTTGTAATATGTTGTAATTAGGAGATTCTAAAGTGATGACTTTAAAGTTATGTGATGTTTTTTGAAGCAGGATTTACGCTAAGTATATAAAAAGTGGTATAACTGATTTTAGATTCTTACTGTACGTTTAAAAATATTTTCATGCTATTTTGATAATTTACTCATACTATTCGTGAATTAGAATAAATCCCAACAGCAGAATAATTATTTCAAATTTATTGTCTTATATAAAAGTTAGATTTTTAAATTATCACCAAAAAAATCTTCATCTTGAACTAAAAGGTGGATATTTGTATCAGTTGATATTTTTTTACATTAATCTATTTGAATTTTTAATTTATTACTTCCTTGTACGAAGTAAAGAAAGTATTGTGATTGGGAAAAATTTTTGTTTTCATATTTCAACGGAAATATCCATTTTAATTACCTCTGATTTCCATTTTGACTACTTTCAGCGAGACGTCTGTACGTACGTATGTATGTATCTCGCATAACTCAAAAACGATTAGTCGTAGAATGTTGAAATTTTGGATTTAGGACTGTTGTAACACCTAGTTGTGCACTTCCCCTTTTGATTGCAATCCACTGAACCAAAAGTGTCTAACAAAACTCAAAATCCCAAAAAGTTTGGATTTTAGACTTTTTCTGAATTGCAGTAATAAGCCCTCATTAAGAGCTTTTCAATGGTACATCATAAGAGAAACTTATTTTCATAGGTTTCAGAATTATAACCAAACAAAATTTTAATTAATGAAATATTTGAATCTTGCAAGGGAATGCACACATAGATTAGAATCAAACTTCATCTCCTTTTTTTTAACATTTTTTAATTAATTTTTTTTTAAATTTAAATATATTGATTTATTAATAATTATTAACCCATGATTGTAAAAAAATGTTTACAACTAATAATTCAATAGCAATAAAAAAAGACAAAAAATCGGAAGTTACTTGTATAAAATTTTATTACTAAAAATGTATGTATGTAATAATACCTATTATAAACAATAGGCATTATTACATATGTGTATACGTAACAGATTTGGTAAAACATCTGATTATTTAATATTATTTGAAAATCAGATTTAGAATTGTACTATTTTTGGATTTTCTAGTTTAATTTCTGTTTAATCTTACTTAATTGTTATTGAATTTGTGTTTAATTTTATCTACATTAAAGTTAACTAGAGAGTGAATGAAAAATAGACCCTCGCAAGAACAACAAATACGCTGAGGCATACATGCCCGATCTTTAATAAATTGCAAAAAATTCTTATGTTTTAGTTTATGACTCCTCTGATATTGTCGGACAATATTCTCCCTAAATCGGAGTTGATCATCATTTCGTTAATTTGTTTTTTGTTGCCAATCATTTAATCGCTCTTTGGTTTGGTGTAATTCTTCTGATCTTAATTTGTGTACACATTCTCTAGTTTCAGCAATTATGTAACTATCCACTTTGTTAAAGAATTGGAGAATCGTATCTCACTTTCAAATGAAATAAGTGTAAATGAAGTGCAGCAAAAAATGTGTATATGAAATTTAGTAGGCGTACTAGGAAATTATGTGATGTCCACATCTGATTTTATTTATACAGGTAATGGTTGTAACAAAAAATTTGTTACAATAGCTCACTCTTTTAACTTTAGTATAAACTCAAAAATTATCGAAGCTGTTAAAAAATCTATCATTATATTATAGATTTCTTTTAATAATCATGAAAAAATGCACAGATTTGATTTAAAAATAAAATATTCATATTTTATTAAACAGTAAGTTTCACAAAATTATAAAATCATTAAAACACACTATAAATTTAACAAATGTTTAACTTAAACATTAAAACAACAACCCTACAGGCCTTTATCGAAATATTCTTTTTTTAATTTGTTGGTCATTGCGGTTGCGTAACATTTTATAATTCATCATTGTTATGCTGAAACTGAATTCGGAAAATAGCTTGAAATTTTAATATCCGTAAAATATATCAAATTGT
Organism: Lycorma delicatula; assembly: GCF_047948215.1. Classification (NCBI taxonomy): domain Eukaryota; kingdom Metazoa; phylum Arthropoda; class Insecta; order Hemiptera; family Fulgoridae; genus Lycorma; species Lycorma delicatula. Next base: position 32,667,370 of record NC_134457.1, on the reverse strand, counting down.
TTGTTTGAGGAGAGGATTTAATGAGATGATGAAGAATGTTTGATATTAAATTGTTTGTAAATATTTCTGTTTAAAATAGACATAAAATGATGAATATTTTAATAAATATAAATAATTTAACTGTGTCAAATTCATAATATTACACAGAATGTTTAAAATTAACAGTAGAATTTTGAATATATATTTTACCTTCGTAATGTGTTATTTTATTTAAAATAATATATATATATAGAAAATTAAAAAAAAAAACAATTTTGATTTTATATGAAAAATAAAATCACTCTTTTAAATTTTTATGAAATAATTGATTTATAATATTTCTCTTTTCTATTTTTTAATTGAATAATACAATCAAGTGAGTTATAAATTTATTGAAATTAATACCTATCCTACATAAATCTTTTTATCATAAAAACATTGTCTTCCAAATTTTATTAAATAAAACTTACTTCTATTACCTGAATTATTTTATAAACAAAAAAAGATATATATATTTAAACACAACATTTTCTACGATTGTTTTCTTTTTTATATAAGTAATAAAAATTTTATTATCTTATTTAAAAAAATTAATTTTAACTTCCATGTTCTGACGAAAGTTGTATGTTATTTCAAAAACTATTAATTTGTATAGAATAAGATTAATAATTTATTACATCTTAAACATAAGGAACTGTTAGATTTTCGTGTTACCTATCCCTTATCTAAACTCATTTTAAATTTCAAAATGATCTGTGACTTTATTCCACCAGTTTTGATTAAAAAAAAAGAATAATATTTTGCATTATACATAAAGTATTTTATGCTGCTTAACTTTACATCCGATCTTACCAAAACATTTAACTTTCATTGCATACAGTGTAAAAGTTTATGTTTAATTTTATTGGTGTTAAATTAAGATTTTTTATATATTAAAAAAAAAAAATCCTTTCTGCACGCGGAAGGCGGAGGTAGATTTCACCGGGGCAAAATAGGGGGTAGGCGAACTCTGATACAATCACGCATCAAACGTTACTTTCCATACTTTACGGACACTACGTTTTCTCATTAGATTACAAGCAACTGCTAAATTTATCAAGACTTCCTTATGATTTTTCCTGAACTGCTTGACAACACACCTATTTGAGGATTAGTGGGAAATTCTAGGTATGTCTCTTTGCATTGTTAAAAAAACGAAAATATTTTCAGAAATTTTTATATAAAACATGTATAAATTTAACAATAGTTATGTTGAGAAGATGATTTGTAGGTCTATTGACCTACATTACCCACATAAAATATTGTCACTTGCAAAAATTAAAATATACTCAGTACTAAGTCACGGCAGTTTAAATGCATTCAATTCAAATTCACTCAATACGACAATGATTTCATATGTTCACCATGTGGGAGCCTCTTCTTATAATTCAAACAATATTTTGGTTATCCCTTGCCGTAAGGGTTGGTCATATTAAAAATTGCTTATTTTACCTTTAGAGGGCTAACGTCTACTTTAAACCGATTCGATACTGTGTCTATTAAGGAAGGTATGATTTTTTTTTTGTCTTCGAAACCCCATTTTTTCCTCCCCCTGGGTCAATGGTTGGTGAAATCCAAAAACTTTACTTAGATAAGATTTAGGTCCTTATCCAAAGAATGAAACGAACTTTAAACGAATTCGATATTTTACTTAATAAGAAAGTTATAGCAATATTTTTTCTTTGCGAAAAAGCCCCCCATTTCCACCCCCATGGTCCGATTTTGCCCATTAATGAACACGACGGAGATTTTTGGTCGATATATTTAATGTATCAATTTGAAAAAGGGTTAGCGAAAAATTACGGCAATTATCAAGAATGTAAAATATATATATGTAAATATAAATGTATATATACACTTTTAGACTAACGGTATTTTGGGGTCTGGGGGATGTGAAACGCAAAACATATGGAAATTTTCCGGAAGTCGAATCATGGTACCCATTACAATAGGTAACTTTCTCATGAAATCTACCTGATCTACCCGCTGAATCTCTTTATTTACTTTCTTGAAGCTATAAGTAAGTCATGTGACTGACCATCACTTGAAAGTGGACCACCTAATGATAATCCTCAAGTAATGCAAAAACAATGGTACAACATAAAAAACAAACAATAGTATAACATAAATAATATTTGATAGTGCCACTGAATCTACATTCGAATGTCCAGTCAACATTAACCTTAAAACAATAAAATAAATAACAACTTTAAATAGAACAGTAAACGAATCAGTAACTTTGAAACAGCCAAGAAACAATAAATACGAGCATCAAGCCGCCAAACCGGATCATCATAACGGGCCATCAAGAAGATCAAACACTTGGAGACTTTTTAGCCTACTAACGTTCTCGCTGTTGTCTAACAGATTCAAGGCGAGATGATTAATATACTTACCCAAACTGGACACATACCTCAAAACCAGACGTTCAACTTCATGTCGAACGTATGGAATGCGTAGGTAATTGTGGATCTCAGCATTCCTCGCGAACCACAGCACATGGGTTATGTGCTGTAGAAGTTTGTTCTGAAACCGTTGAATGACCTTCACGTTGTTGTTACTGGCTGTTCCCCAGAGTTCAATCCCGTACGTCAATATCGGTTTCAAGAAAGCCTTGTAGAGCAGAACCTTGTTGGAAAGAGAAAGTTGTAACCTTTTACCCAACACCAGTACATCTTCTTAAGCTTAATGTCAAGGAACTTCTTCTCCCTAACATGGTCCCTCCACGTCAAACGACGACCAAAGTAAAAGCCGAGGTACCATAACGTACTTCTTTCTTTCTTTTTCCTGTTTAGCCTCCGGTAACTACCGTTTAGATAATACTTCAGAGGATGAATGAGGATGATATGTATGAGTGTGAATGAAGTGTAGTCTTGTACATTCTCAGTTCGACCATACCTGAGATGTGCGGTTAATTGAAACCCAACTACCAAAGAACACCGGTATCCACGATGTAGTATTCAAGTCCGTGTAAAAATAGCTGGCTTTATTAGGACTTGAACGCTGGAACTCTCGACTTCCAAATCAGCTGATTTGGGAAGACGCGTTCACCACTAGACCAACCCGGTGGGTACCATACCGTACTAACTTGAGGTATCCTCACATCGTTTAACAAACCGTAGGACAATCTTCCCTCCTCATCGTCAACGTCACATGACTGGACTTCGCCGGATTAACCTTTACCCTCCATGTATGCGACCATACGCTGATGGCATCCACTGCAATTTCTTCAAGGCAGCAGTCGGGCTATCGTCAACCGATAAGATCGCTGTGTCATCCGTGTAAGACGCAATCGTAACACTGGCTGGAGTAGGCATATCAAAAATGTTGACCAAGAACAGAACCAGCCCCAGAAGTAAGCCCTGCGGAATCCCCGAGTTGTTACCGAAAAATGCAGACATCTCTCGATTGTAATTATTTCTTGATTGTTATTATTTAAAAATTTACTGTTAGTTTCCTGGCATAAAATAGGAAACTGTCCTGCTTGCTATGCTGCAAGAAGGAAAGTATTGTAATTAGTCAAAAAATGGGATTTGGGTTTTTGCATTTCTCGACGTTTCATGACCCAAGTACACTGAAAAACAATAAAATGCGGGGGGGTCAATATTCGTACCTAAGTGTAAAAAAAAACAGGTAATTGTAAACAATGGTAAAAACAGGTAATGGTATATGTGTGTGTGATGGCCTGTTTGAAGCTTAACTTTTGACGGCATTAACAGATTTTTATGAAATGTTGTACAGACTCGTGTACGTGGGGCAATTTGTTGATAAAATTTTGGAGTTAATATATCCAAGGGGCTGGGGTAGATAGTTTTTTGCGGTCAATTTTTTAAAAACGTTTTAGACATAATCCCCTGTTTTATTAAGCTGAGCATGCGTATATATATTGCAGCTTACTTAATATAAGTATGCACATGCATGTATGCTTATCTTACCATTAAAAAAAAATCGTACTTAAATTCCCTCTTCCCCAAAAATCGAAAAAGCTATAATTTATTTATCGCATATTTTTTAATCTAACTATTTTAAAGACATAATAAGACATAAAGTAGAGCAAGAGACCCAAAAAAGTTCTTTCGGAGGCATAATTGAATGTGAGGGAGCCAATAAAATTTTTGATTTTTTTTAATTTAACGAACCTTTTTTGGTTTATTTAAACAAAATTATTAAAATTTTAACTAGACTTTTAGCAATAATAACATTACAATATATCATCATAATTTACCTCCACCACAAAAAATAAATCTTAGGTAAATTTTTATTGGCTGTACATTTTTCGGTGGAAATTTTAAAAAAAGTTCTTTATTTATCTTAGAAAACGCAGAAAAACCAAAAAAGTTTCTTGGATTTTAGGGTGGGGGAGCAGAAAAATTAAAAAAAAATACAATTTTTTAAACTTTTATTTTTTTGGTTTATTTAATCAGTAATGATAATTTCACAATAAAACGCCATCTTAAATAACCCCCTCCAAAAAAAGATTTTAGGTAACTTTTTCAATGTATTTAATTATTTTTCTACTATATAAGAATAAATAACCAATGATAGGAAAATATTACAACTTTTTCAACACCTTTTTTTGGAATCATCAGTTCATTTGAATGGTTTAATGCTACTTCCAATTCTTTTCTCTACTTGAATAATCTTTTAACTTTGATTACTCTCTCACATTCACAGTTACCTGTTATAATAATACAATGTTCTTTCTTATATAAATTTTACCCTCAGTAAATTGTTTTTTTATCAGATTAATTAAACCTGGATTCTAAATATGTAACCAAACTAGTCTTTCTCCCTTCGTAAGATTCTCTCTCTTCACACTTAATTCGTGTTACGATCTTTCAATTGTCCCGTAATTTTCAACAACCTTCCTTAAAATTTCATTTCATTTGCCTCTACTTTTTTCCTTTCTTTTATTTCATTACCAAAATAGTTACAATTAAAAGAAATGTTATACATTTTTAGTAATATCCTTTTTATTCCTAGATGTACATTTGGTACTAATAAACTTATTCTGCTTGTTTATGTCTTTGTCCTTTGATAGCTTCCTTAATCCACCGTACTACTTTAAGATAGCTGTCCAACATAGCTTTTACATAGGTGTGGTATAGCTATGGTAATAATTAACAAAAGGAAATTCATTTTTTTTTTTTTAATTATTAAATATAATAAAATAATTTTTTCAGTAAATTTTTATATTTATTTTTATAATACTGACTTAACTGATCGAATAAATCTTAAAAATACAAAAACTTGTTTTTTTTTAACCATTTAGCAGCAGTTGGAATCCTTACTTGTAGTTGTATTTTTCCAATCTCATTTCTACACCCACCTTCTACTGGTTAACTCGTCATCGTAAATCAGCTGATTTCGAGGTCGAGAGTTCTAAAGTTCAAATCCTAGTAAAGGTAGTAACTTTTATACGAATTTGAATACTAGATTGTGGATACCGGTATTCTTTGGTGGTTGGGTTTCAATTAACCACACTTCTCAGGAATGTTTGACCTGAGACTGTACAAGACTACATTCAGATTCATACATATCAGCCTCATTCATCCTCTGAAGTAATACCTTACGGTGGTTCCGGAGGCTAAACAGAAAAAAAGAGAATCTCACTTCAACATGCTTTTTCCTCCATTAACATGGATAAAATAATAAGAAAGAAAATTTTAAAGCAATTTCATCCCCATAAATAAATTTTATTTACTTGAATGTTCATACATTATATTTTATTTTTTGTATGTAGATAAAAGTGTACTGTGAAAAATTTATTATCTTATATATACAAAATAAGAAATATTTTTAAACGATGTTCAGAACATGAAAGTTGTAAAAATATTTACCCGGTTTCATTTATATATTTTAATGTTTAAAATAATTAAGATATAATCTTAATTAATAAATATAAAATAAATTGTATGATTATAACATTATAAATATACGTTTTGTATTATGGTGTATATTTTTATCATTTATAATTCCATATCTATATAAATAAGATAAAATTATTTTACTTAAGAATACAATTAAGGATGAATACATACAAGAATATATCTTTAAAATAATTTATTTATGAAATACTTATATATTAAAATATGAAAGATGTAAATTAAATATAAATTTCATGTAAAATAATTGTGAGTATTATGTAAATACGTATATTTATATATAATTTCCATGCGAAATTAAATGAGTGAAGAAAACAAATTATTATTTTTTTAAATATAATATGTTATAGCAACTTCTAGAGAAGCAGACCGAAAAGTGAATTACTGTTTGAAAGGTCATTAACGAATATTTGTACCTAACAAATTTTTTTTGCTAAATCATAATTAACGATTTGTTCAAGTAAATGTATTTGAATAATCTTTTAATGAATGTTTGTTTGTCCCGTATGCGTTCCTATACCATCCATCCGATCGCCATGAAACTTTGTTGAGTTGTGCGCATACCCGCGAAGGTTTCTGAATTAGTTTGGACCCGCTGGGTGGTGCTGGGGGTCGAGATATTTCGAAATATTGTATTTACTGTCCGATCTGACTCATATTCAGAATATATATTAGTTAACTGAAAAGAAAAAAAATTTGCAAAACTACACCTGCTAGGTGTCCCCGGTGTCGAAATATATACGAAACTAACAAATAAACATACAAACAGACTTTCTTCTTTTATATATATAAATTGCAATGTTCGTATGTGTGTCCGCTATAGACTAAAAAACTACTGGACCGATTTTTGCAGAATGATCTGCAAAATCCGATCTTTACTGTTTTTTTGCAGAATGGTCTGCGTTCTCCCGAGAAGGTTTAAAGCTATTGAAATCCTCGATTTGAATAGAAGAAAGAAAGTTAGCGGTATTTCTAACCGACTTCTATGTGTAGCGAGTAGTTTGAATTAAATCCGATAGGTAGTGCTGTTTTCACAATTGTATTTATTTACATTCTTACTTTTATAAAGTAAAAGGTAAATTTCGTTAACTTCCATATTGTTCAGTTTTTTAATGCTTCATCAAACTTTCAATTGTGTTCATTTAATATATATATATATATATATATATATATATATATATATATATATATATATATACTCAAATCTAGCAATAGCGAAACATTGCCGAGTCTGCTAGATATAAATATAAATAACCAGTATTCTATGTTTAGTCTTTTTCAATACTCTTGTAATCGGGAGGTTTATCATAAGTCAAAGATTTTGAACTTAGTTACGTATTTTGTACAAGATTTTTTACGTAAAGTATAATTTAAAAGTCAACGAGTGACTTATCTAAATGTTTGAGCTTAAATTAAAATGTAATATTTTATTTTACTTCATCGGAATAAAAATACTTAAATACGGACTACAATAACAATGTTTTATCTTAACATGAAATATAAATCATTGTATGTATGATTGTATCTCTTCCTAAACCTCAGGACCGATTTCAAGTTTGAACAAAAATACTGTGGTTGTTAGACATCCCTATCGCAACCGCTTCGGGAGGGGTGAGAGATGAAAACCTTAATACATTACAAAAAGTTATAAATCTGGAACATTTAGGAATATTCTAAAACATTTTCGAACACTGTTATTATATTTGTAAATTTATAGAACTTCATAAAATTTTCTTAAACAAAGCTAAAAGATTTTTGTAATTTTGGTAAAACAGATTTATATTTATTATGGAAATTTAGTGATAATTTTTGATTAGAAGAAATGGATTAGCCTATGAAGAAATTAACCCGGAGTAATGCCGGATATACTTGCTGTTTAAAAATAAAAGAGAAAAATGGATAATTTAATAGTGCATTTTCTCATAATAATAATAATAATAATAATAGCAAAAAAATATTATTTATATCTTAATTTCTGATTAGGATCATCATATTCAAATAATGGATGATATTTAAATGGTTCTTTGTGATGTTTCTTATAATAATTACTGGTTTACAAGTGAAATAAATGTGCCGATCTCCCTGGGGCGATTGGTAGCGTCTCGGCCTTTCACCCGAAGGTCCCCTGTAAAGCAATACCTAACGGTGGTCCCGAAGACTAAAAGTGGAATAAAGGTAAGTAAATATAATATTTGTTTCAATAAATGTATTGAAAAACATTAGGGAAAAATATGGCTTGATATTAGGTACAGGAACATTTTGATCTAGAAACGCTTATCTGATCTTACTAAAGTAAGTTTTTCTGACACTCTGACACTCTTCTTGTTTATCCCTAGTAGAATTTAACTTTATTTTATTTTCCTTATAAATATATTTAAATTAATACAAAATATTAAAATTATGTAAAAAACATGGTAGTTTATTTAACTGCATACGTTTTTTTTTCACAGGAAGATATCAATATTAAATAACTCACATTGAAATAAAAAAGTTAATTATATCCTGATGTTGTAAGCCGAGTAGTAGAGTATCTGTCTATCAACTGGAGATCCCGGTTAGAAATCTGAATTTTCATATGTTAAAAATTTCCATTTTTGTATTCCCATTTTTTTTTTTCATTTTTTTAATAATTATTATCCCCCTCTCCTGAACTAGACCAACAGCTAAGTATAACTCAGCCCAATTAAGTTTCCTTTGACTCTAATGGGCCTTCCCACCCACCAGCTGTACGTCTGGCAAGGCAGGTCTGCCCGCCGGTTGGATCTTTTATACTGTGCCAGTCTTTAACCCTCAGCGAGGAGGCTCCAGATCCAGCAATACTGCAACCTTTATCCCCCTACCGAAAGCCGGGTCTCGGTCTTATCTGCGCCTTATGCCTCAAATGAGAGGTACCCAAGAAAGTCTCCCACCGGGACTCTGGTCTTAACTCTTTCTTATTAGATGTTGAGTTCTGAAGGTCATCATCACGACAGGGAACTGTCGTAGCAGTAAATATCATTTACAGAGTCCCCAACTGATCATCAGGGCTGGCACACCATGACGTATCAATTGTCACAGCTGAGGCTGTCCAACGCCTCCCGCTAGAAGTCCCTTCTCCACTCCTCATCATCTATAGCTCGAAGCACCGTCCGGGAAAAGATGCTGAACGCATCCCAACGGGCTGCAGAGGCAATTATGTGAGTCAGTAAAGATGCAGGTGTCAAGCTGGAATGCCTGCACGCATCCTATATTCCTCCCATTCAGGGCACTGAAACAAGTGTGGTCGACAGTGTCGTGTTCTAAGCAAAACATACAGTTGGGGGTGTCACACCTTCCAGTGCTGTGTAAGTAGCTTCCAAAGTTTGGTCTGTGAACATTTACAAACTTTTGTAAGTTTCTATGGTGAATTTAAACATTAATCAAAAAAGTTTTTAATTATTCAGCTCTCTTCTCTAGATATTGCGATCGTAATGTTTAATTATGTATGATTTTCAGATTTTTTAACATCATGTCGGTTATAACAGAACTGGTTATGGCTAAAACAGAAATCCGACAATTTAGTTTAAAGACTGTTTTTATATCTTATAATAATTTTCATTGATTTTTAAAATATATATATTTATATGTACATTCTAACAAAAATTTTTTATGTTTGACTTTTTTTAAAAATAAATAATAATGAAATTATCAATAAATTGTTTTATTTCAAAAGAAAAAATAATGCTTAATAAAATAATTATATGTATTATATTATATATATATATATATATACTCATAGATTTATTATAATAATATTTTTGGAAGAAATAAATAATAAACGATGTAAATATTTTATTAAGAAAATTATTTATTAGTAAATGTATATTGTTAAAAAAAATGTATGTTATATACTTCTTTTGTTTGTCAAATAATTGTTGTACAATAAAACAAAAGTAATTTCTTTTATAAGTGTTTCATTAGTATTTTTGCCGTTTTTTATTTAAATTCTATTTTATTTTTTCCGTAATTTGATTTTATAATAATAAAAAGTCTTTTTTGTTTTAAAGAATGTTAAGCGATATTTAGAGATCAAGCAGTATGATAAAGATTTAGTGCTGCATAAATATCGAGGTATGTATTAAAATAACAATTATTATTGATTGTTATAGAATAAATTATTGCATAACTTTCAATCAAGAACTATTCGATGTTTATTATTAATATAAATATGGTGAATATGCTGATTATGAAATATAATTTCTGTTTACGTTTTGAGGAAAGAATTACCTCTTTATTCCATAATTATTTACTAAAGAAACCGCTTTTGCGTATGTAGACTTTTTATTGTAGCTAGTGGTTGCATTTAATTAGTTTTACAATCATTCGGGTTGATAATCACAAGCATCCGTGACCAAGCGTGCGTGCTCACACACACACAAAATTTATTTGTAATGATTTACCTTACATTTTTCTTCTTATATTTTATTATTCATCATTATAAAGAAGTTTATCATTTCACGGTCATAACTCTCTATTATTTATTAGATAAAATGAGATTTTTATATCCGTAGACCATACTTAATTTATATTAGTAGTTCTATTATATTAAAATGGGCAAAACCACTGACAAGCTATTATCCTGCTCATTTATTCCAATTACAATTAAATTGCAATAAAATAAAAAGATTGGTTTCGCATTTTATTTGTTTAATGTCATTTATACAGTGATCCACGAATACTTACAAAACTATTTCTAGGCGAAATAAAAATTTCATGTTTTTTTTTTTATGTTGCAGGATTTTGCTGCTTACAACAGAAGGAAACCCAATTATAAATGACTACATGATTTCCTAGAGAAAATGAAATTAATTAAACCCTAATAAACATATTAATCCATTACCAAGGAATTTATATTCAGTTAAATGAATCATGATAAAGAAGTTTTTGAAAGAAGTGTTGTGAAAGATCAAGTTTTTAAGAAAAAGTGAACTTCTTTGTACTTCCCTAAGAAATTGAAAATATAAATGAGTTTTATTTGCATGGACTCGTATATTTTTTAGAGTTGTTAAACTAAAAATAAAACAATGGCTAATATTTGGGATTCGGTTATGATTCATGTAGACTCGATAATTTTACGACGAGACAAATACGTATTACTCATTCGTTTATTCCTACAAAAACGGTTTTTGCATAACTGTACAACACGTTAGTCCTCCCTCATCTGTTTGGAATAAATTTCGGTGTTTTATTTGTAAAAATATTAGATGTAATACGGAAGGCTAATTTAAAATATATGTATATATGTGACTGAATATTGGATGAAAATATTCCTCTGAACTTGTATTTGTGAATCTTTTGAAAGAGGCAGAAAGTTAATTATTAAACACAAATTTATCAGTTTAATTATTCACAAATTTAATTATTACACAATTTTATCTACTTATTAATTATCTAAATATTATAATATTATTACGTTTATTTAATATAATCATTGCTATAATAAGTAATTTATATATATAATGAATTTATAACGTCATTTTATTGTTTTATGTATATCAGTTAAACAAAGCATTTTATGTGTTTAATATGAACACAACACCATACTAGTATATGATGTGTTGATGAACAAGGTCGGTAACTTACAGTAATATAAATTACCAGGCTGGTAGGGCTTGTTTCACTTGCCCGTCTAGCTTCCCGTATAGGCAGGGCTTCCTTTCCCTGGCTATAATAATAATATTAATAAATAACAATTAAATCCTGAAAAGCTATTTCCTCCAGCTGTTCCCTTGTTCTCTAATACGCTCCTGCTGTAGATGAACATATCTCTTTTGGTCCCATTACCCAACATTTTGGGAAGGAATCAAATTGAAAATGGGATATGCTATAAAACACATGTATTATTATTTTTATGTTGAAAAACGAAATCAAAAACATTAGATTGTGTCGTCCAAGAGGAGAAATTCATAATCTCACCCAATGAGTTATGGCCTATATCTATGGCTTAAACCTTCCCTGGGATAACACAAATGTATCCAGAAAATTGGAAAGAAATTGGTAGTTTGTTCTTGCGTGATATTTTATTTTTGCAAACGAAGAGAACCGCCACAAACTTTCGCATTTATATATTATATTGAAATATATCTCAATTACAGTGGTAAACAAAAGAGATTTTTTTTGTCTCAAGAAGAAAAATATGTGATTCTGACAGTATTTATTCTCCTGAATTCAAATATGATGTCGGTTTTTCCCCATCACGCAAGGTCTCCTAGAGACAGAAATTTATATTTTCAAACATTTTAATGTTTTCTGTATTCTTAACTACACAATATCCAAACATTTATCTCACCTAGAAAGTAAGAAATGATGTTTTTCTGCTATATTCCACCTGTGGAGCATCCCTCCTGATGGTCCAACAATAATGGGCCAGCATATTATGATTCCATTAGCCTTGATACCTCTTTTCCATAGCTGAAATCTCCTGATGAAACTGTTCTCTGTGCTCGTCGCTCACTGCACCAAGATTTTCGGGAAGGAAAATAAGTTCGAGTGCAGAAGCGAACTTTGAAGGACATCTTATAACCGACATTTTTGTAAGATGTTATAAGATTGTTGACAATGTCATGGTAATTTTCGGCCTTTCGATTTCCCAAATAACTTTGAGTAACATTTTTTAATGCTTGCCAAGCTGCTTTTTCCAGTTGATTCATCATGCATTAGTGATCGTATTTGTAGATCCACAAATATTCCTTTTTTAATTTTTGTATCACTAATTTTCAACCATTGCACGTGCTGTTCAGTGTTCGATGGTTCGGTGGTGACCACACTTTAACATCTGTGGCGACTTAGCAGGCATTCCTGGATAATCTGTTTCCAGATGCTCCGGAGGGTGAAGCAGAAGTCGGCGTTAGGGCGGGTGAGACACCATTCCCTGGCTGTGGGCTGTGGCATATGACCGAGTGGTATCTTGAATGGCACTGAGAAAGACACGGGGGATTGACCAACTTGACCCAGGTATTTTCTGTCATCTGCTGCCTGTCATAAGAGAGCCGCTTGGCAGGCTATTCCCGGGGTGCCTAAGCTGAGGTTGCTTTCCGACTTGTTGGAAGGTGGCTTTGGTGAAGGTGCTCTTAAAATCAGGAAAGGTTCCGAGTGAGGTCAGCAGTAATCGTCTCATCAGCCTCTTGCTGGTAATCTGAAAATTGCTTGAAAGGCTGGTTGTGGAACGGCTCTGGGAAAGCATCGATATGAACTCGCTTCTAAATCGAGGCCAGCATAGCTTCATGAAAGGGGTTGGCGAGGATTGCATGTTAAATGATTTTGCCAAGATGGAAAGCGCCGACTGTACATATGTTTTGGCAATATTTATTGACATAGAGGTAGCATTTCCTTCCTTGTGTTGGAGTTCTGTCCTCAATGAGTTGGAATACAGCAATGTTTCTGTAGCCCTGCAGGTCGTAGTACGTGACTACTTGTCTGATCGCACGACTCTATTTAAGAATGCGCAACAAGTTGTGGAGAAGTCCGTTACCATGGGAAAACCGCAGGTTCCGTTCGCGTTCCCTTGCTGTGGAATCTGGTATTCGACGGATTTTTGGACTGGCATTCCCGGAAGGGGTCACGGCCCAGGCTTTCGCCGATGACTGTCTCCTATTAGTTCGTGGTAACTCACGATCGCAGCTAAAATACCGAACGCAGGCGGCTTTGTCAACCGCAGAGGGATGGATGGATATTCTTAATTAAAGATTCTGTGCTCAAGACAAAGTTTATGCTTCTCAAGGGCGCAGAAAAATTATCATACAGTCGTAACCCTCGTATTAAGTACAAAAGCCGTGTAATCAGCCGAATTCGAGTTCATAAGTACCTAGGTGTTTTGTTTGATGAGAAATTGCTGTTTAGCAACCACATTAGGCAAGCAGCGGCGGACGCCATCTCAGTGATGTATAAGCTTAGGAGGATTCGAAAAGATTACGGGCTGTCGGGTCGTCATTTGTATATGGTGTACTAGGGTGTCTTTTTAAGTATGACTTCTTACAAGTCGTCCGTTTGGGCGCATAAATTGGAAAGAAATCAGCACTTTATTCAAAATTTAAGGAGTGCCCAGCACAGAGCCTTAATTGCATGCGCTGGTGTTTTTAAAACAACCTCCTACGAGGCTACCACTATAATGGGAAAGGCTCTCCCAATCGATTTAGTAGTGAAGGTTCGAGCGGCTAATTGGAAATTGCGAAGAGGCAGGGAGGCCGAGGTATTGGGATGTGGTTTTGAGCCGAACCTGTATCGGAGCGGAACGGTGATCTCCATTTTTTAGACATTCGGTCTTATGCTTTAAGGTGACCGAATATTGTGGTGGCGGGATAAATGCCAAGCAAACCAATTCCTTGGGGTATCGAGAAAAGTAGTTTTTTAATTTCTAATTTTTTCGAAACTTCTGTTTTAAGTACATGAAACCAGGAGTATTGCCCATGGCATTGAAGAAATTCTCCATTAATTTTAGTTTGATATATAACGGAGGTAGATACACATTTTTAGGATTAACCAATGGGTCATGTTTCACATCTTTCAGTTCAGGAATGAGTGATTCGCGTTTAGGCCATTCCTTTCTAATGAAATTGGTTTTTTCTATTCCTACTATCGCATTCACACAAAAAACAACAGTACTAAGTGTAACCAAGCTGCAGACCAAAAATAAATTACCTTCAAATCACATAAATATTCCATTCACACACTGCATATTGAAGCTTTTCCAACATAAATTTAAAGTTCTCATATGTTTCTTTCATACTAGCAGAGTGAGCCACAGGTACTGATGGGAAATTATTATCACTGTGCAAAGGCACAGCTTTTAAACTAACTTGAGACAAATCAATGAACAAGCACCATTCTGTTGGGTTATATTCATTACAAAGTGTCTCCATAACAGAAGAAACGTCATTACAAAACACTAAGCCATTTTCTTCAGAAAAATAGTCTTTAAATTCAGAATGACGATAAGTACATATGTTCGTATTCTTTTGAAAAAGATTCCATCATTTTAGCGGGGAAGCAAGCATTTCATACTGTTTTTTAGATAACTTTAAATCTTGTATGAGATCATTTTCTTGAGTCAGTAAATGAGGGTGAGATGAACTGCTTTGTTCTAAAGATGTATGATCAGAATCTGTTTCTTTTTTTCCCTTACTTCCATTAGACTCTGAGCTCTCTTCATCTAATATCACATGTTCTGGAGGTTTTGGTACGGGCAATTCTTCGCAGTGTGGAACTATCTCATTGCAGACTGCAAGTTAGGGTACATCATTGTATGTTTTGATTTTGACGTAATCCCTTTAATGTTTGTTAAGCAGAAATAACAGAAGAGTGATCTTTGATCACTCTTAGAACACGATATGTGGGAGTTGGTTTCCGACTTTATCGCTTTTTTACTAATGGAGTAAGGTTTCGCCTTTGGGACTTGAGCGTCACTTTACCACATACAAAAAAAAATATTGTTAGGATGATTTAAACAAACTCTAGGCATTTTGTAACTAACGACTAATTAAAAGAAATAAAGTTGTAAATATGTAATACACAATAATCCAGACACATAAAGCACTCACAGTGAAATGTTTACTGGTCACTATTATCTCACAACTAGCATCGTTCTGATGAATATGTGCTACACTAGATCACGTGTGTACATGTCTATTCACGTCTGATCCTGCAGAACAGTAGCAATGCTACCCTTTGAGTTAGCTCATTTGGTTCCATCATATTTACAATGCCCTAGGAGCTTATACTTGGCAATGGACAAATGGACGAAAAAACCTTTTAAAAAATTAAAATAATAAAAACCCAGTGAGTGATGGAGAAATTCCGAATACATATTTGAATGCAGGATAAAAAACTGCATTAAGTACACCTATTGGTACTCGTAAGACCAAAATCATGTTGACCAGTGTTATTAGAAATAGTAAGATAGCATTCCTTACGCAGTCACATAGTTCGTCTCCGGTCGCGGCGAATTTGGGAAATATCTCAACCGATTTGGTAGAAGGATGTTCCAGAACTACATATATTGCGGGCTGCAGAACACCCATTACCATACATTCTTTGAATGTCCTCGGTGGGATGGGGCCAAGTTAAATTGAAATCTCGAATGAGTGATACCTGAAACCCCTTTCCCGTATATGTTGAAGGGTTTAAGGAAATGGCTAAACATGGAGAAGCTGATTGTAGACATCCTAAAGAGGAAGGTAAAGTGTTACAGAGAATGGAGGGCATACTGACGAAAGGGTGTAAGCGTGGGGTGAAGGTCAGCCACCTGCTAAGCTGCTGGTGCTTGCACGGGGGCAGTGAGAAGGCACGGGAACTCCCAACCTCCCCGGTCAAAAAAAAAATTGGAGAAAGACCGAGTTCCGGGTGATGGGGCGGGGTCCCAGGAATGGCATAGAAGATCCAGTACTGGCGGGCCGACCTGCCATGCCGGACCTACTACCGGCAGACGGGGAGGCCCGTTAGAGTCGCAAGGACACGCCCCTGAACTGAGTCATGTTTGACTGCAGATCAGGTCCAAGGGTGTAGGGGAGGAAAGAAATAACACTTCTGTCATAATTCTTCAGTAGTTGACTCTTTTAAAATGATATTAATTTTTACATTTATTGTCAAACGTAATTTGTCTGTCTTTCCTATGGAGTAAGAAAATTTACAGATTCATCATAGGCTTAACATTTTTAAACGAATTAAAAGAAACATTGTAGAACTAACTGTAAATAAATAAAAATTGAACATTACTACGTAGGAGAATGAGTGATAAGTTCTACACAATTTTGTGTATTTATTGACATAATTTTACCGTTTCAAATTTTTTATTTCTTTTTTACGGTTTTCGAAGTGAGAAACATTTTTATAGATGAATACTCAATACGTTTCATTCCCTTCCTCAGTTTCTTACAACTAAATTTAATTACTCGTAGTTACGAGTATATTTAATACTTAATATGTACTAAGTGCAATTTTAAACTAAAGGCAGCTGTTTTCAGCATGAATATGTATCTTGGCATACTACCTTGCTTTTAATAACTTCGCTCTCTCAATCCTTTGAAATTACAATCCTTTCTCATTAATAATTATCTCATATTTGTAATTAGATGATTAATGTAATGAGTACGTCATCGATATTTTCTTTCTAGTCTCACATGTAACAATAAACGAACTTCAACATTACTTTAAAATAGGTTGCAATTAATTAAAAAGTATAGCCTTAATGAGTTTTTAATAATATGATAAATTAAAGTAAATGTTAAAAAATAGTAATTATATAAATATATATATATATATAATTATCTACTATAATTTATTGCAATAAAATCATTATATTATACGCGTAATGCTAATTGTAGGCATATAAATAAGTTTATTATTTTATTTTGGAAATCATTGTTTTTTTTTTTTAAGAAGAAAATATTACAGATTCTTTTAAGAACAGGTATTTTTGTATATAATTGGGCGAGCTACAAAAACGGGGGATAATAAATATTATTTTTTCGGGGACATTTATGTATTTTCTCTAACAATAGATTTTTTTTTTTATAGAGTATATTTATGTCGGTTGAATAGCCTCGTTTGCAATTAAAGCATTCTATAAAAACTTTCATTATGTCGTAAAAAATTTGTTTCAGTGCCCTTCAAATCCATCGGGTTGTAAGGTACCATTTCGTATACCATTGAAGTTTGGATTCAGAATTTTAAAGCAACTGGATCAGCGTTTAACAAGAAATTCCGTTTTTAAACAAATGGAAAGTATGCACCAAATAACAGAAGATATTTTAAGAGCTGCAATGCTATGAAGCTCCAAACGGTCTTTCTATCCTCATTTATTTTCATTCGGCTTGTTAATTACCAGCACTTACTTTCTTACCTTCCGTATCCGGAATAACAAATATCATCAAATTCTCTTCAAGTACTCAACACCTCTAAGATCACCATGTCACATGCTACTAGCAGTTCTTCATTTGTGCAAGCTTCTCCCCTATTTACGGACAGGAACAAATGTTCTATTGTTTCTCCCTACAATCACATTCACCACTCTCTGCAAATCCCCACATCACTATATTACTTCAACTTCTTGCCTCTCTAGTCCATATACTACCTCCATATACTACATATCTCTCTCTTTTTTTGTTTAGGCTCCGGAACCACCGTAAGGTATTACTTCAGAGGATAATGAAGTCTAGTCTTGTACATTCTCAGGTCGACCATTTCTGAGATGTATGGTTATTGAAACCCAATCACCAAAGAACACCGGTATCCATGATCTAGTATTCAACTCCGTATAAAAGTAATTGCTTTTACCAGGATTCAGACTTAAAACTCTCGACTTCGAAATCAGCTGAATTGCAATGACAGGTTTGCCATTAGAACAAGCCGTTGGGTTCCGCCAAGCACTATATGGCAGATGATATCTTCTAGGGAGCACGTGAGATGTCAATATTGCGGGATGATATGGAGTACACGTTTCTAGCTTGCTCACGTTGGAAGGCTATGAGGCCGTTTTGGGAAGACATCATCCCAGAAGACGTGATGAGATGTATGCTCTCCTCCAAGGAAGGCTGGAACCGGTGCTCCAGGTGGTTTCGAAGAAGATGTTGAAAGAAGAGAATCGATAGGGTATATTTCTCCCTATAAGAGAGCGATGGTGGAAGGCCAACCCTGGGTGGGTGGGTAGCAGGGGTGCAACCGAATCGTCGATGCTAGGTGTCCTCTCGTGGGATGCCTGAAGCCGTGGCTCAAAGGCTACATAGTTGTCCCCATTAACACGAGTGATGGGGATGAATAACTGAGTAGGTTCCTTCATTACGTCGTGGATGGGGGAGGGTTTTTAGTGGGTCACACCTTCTGCAAGGAAACCCCATCTGAATGCAGATTTTTCCTCCTCCGACCCCAAAAAAAAGAAAAAAAAAGGAAGCTCTTTTTCTGTATGAGATCCGTTTTACCTGGTAATGTCTCTTTCCACTACTGTTTGTCTCGGATCGGGGGAACCTCAAGAGTTGCTGTTTTCTGGATGAAGCTATTTTTAGATTTAAGCCAAAGATTGATAACCAACCTCATGGTTATATACAGAGTGTTTACTGTCGAATACCAGTGTTTGATGTTTTTTATTTATTGCACATTCTACCTTATTGCTTTACCCCTTATTGGTTAACCTCATTAACGTAGATAAAGTCATTATACAACTTGGTCGAGTTAATCGTATGAACGTTTGCCACTAACTTTTGAATTTGGTAAAATATTATCGAAGACGTTATTCATAATAAGTTAATGACTGATAAATTTACATTTTTTATTTTGATGATTTTTCAAAGTGGAAATATGATGAATCACATTTCTGCTTATGCAAATAAATAAAACTTCCGGTATTGGGCAAAACCCCTATTGCAATTAATCAAGAACCACCGTATGATATTAAAACCACCATAAGAGTGGTGTGCAATAGCATCAGGAATAATTTGTCTTGTTTTGAGGAAGATAATCAGAATGTTTGTTGTTATAGCTTTGTAACGATTGAAAAATAACTGTCTTTCAAATAACCGAGAAATCTGAAATCAATATACGCATGTGATTTCAACAGGATTAGATGACGTATATTTTTGCGATAAATGATTGTAGTTGAACGATTGTTTACAGATTGAGTTATTTCCAGACTCGGCGATATTCATTATCCCACTAAATCACCAGATCTCACAATATGCGATTTTTTTCTTATGAGTAAGGTATTCAGTGATCCACCTCCACAAAATTCTGGAAATTCAAAGGAAAAGTTCTCTACTAATTTACGGTAATTCTTGTGGATATGTTACGTTATGTACTGGAAAACTTTAAAAATTTTGGACTTGAATCAAGAATGCGTGAACCATCTTCAGGATGTAAGAGTTGAAAATTAGAATTTTTAAGGTTCTATGAAATGTTATTAAAAAAATATCAAATTTTTTGTAAGTTCCTTTTTAATGTTAAAATAAAATATTATTAAATTGTTAAAATTATGTTTTATTAGGTCAAAATTTATTTATATATATTCAGAATTCATTAAACGTTTTGTTTTAATATATTTGTTTAACTAATTGTTTTGAGAAATGTGTTATCGAAATGGTAAGTTCAGAAATAAATATTTATCGTATTCTATTATAGCATTATTATACATTATATTTTCTTCTCTCTAATTTTAAACATTAAAGAATATCTAGTGCTTATCGTTGTATATGAAATACAGTTTAATACAAAAAACATTATATTAATAAAGTTATATTTATATTATAATACGTATATAATATGTATTATATTTATCTTTATGAAAAACAAAGTTAATAAAAAAAACACATCTTCTTAACATTTAATTAAGTCAACACAATGTAGTATGTTGATTTTTCTGAAAAAGAAAGATTATTAATTTATTCAGAGCGAAATTTTTGTAAAATAAATTTTTATTGAATAATATTTGCATAAACATTATTTGTAGGAAGAAATAATAAAATTTATATAATATTTTATCTTTTTATATTTATATTAAGAATTTATTTTTTCGATTATGTATTAATATATTATAATGTTATTCCTTCCATAATTACTTTATTTAACGAAATAAATTTAACTTGAAAAATTTATTTAATAAATTCAAACATTTGCATAATAAATTTTAATAATTGTAATTTTTACGTAAAGAGATAAATGTATCGCTTATTTTACTGGAAACACGATCCACTTTATAATCGGATTACTTGTCAGTAATGAATCGATTATGTGTCCGGAATGGATCATGCAGAATAATTTAAGTATCCTATTTTATAGTCAGGACTGTAGATAGCTTCATCTGTTGTTTCTCTGTATGTCTAGTAGCAGACATTTATGTCTAAGTTTACCAGTTTAGAATGTAATGTTAATTAGAAACCTTCAAAAATTTTTTTTTTTTTTTATATTAATAAACGTAAATATTTCACAGAGCTGAGTTTAACCGGAAAATTTGATTATGTTCTGGAAAAAAATGTAAAAGTTTCAACTTGGCGGTAATTTTAGTACATTACGCTGAAGAAAAACATTTAGGTTGTAAAATAGTGTAGCATAGCGAAAGAGTAGTATTAAATTTTCTGTATAAAACTCCTTTAAATTTAAACATTATTGAGTTTTAATAAATTTTTCTTATTTTAATATTTCGATAAAATATCATTTGTTCTCATCTGTTTATAATAAAAATGAAATAAATATTTGTTAAATAGTATAGATTTTCCCGGATGCATTAAGTTTTCTATTGAGAACTTGATTAAATAAAATGCTTTTTTTAAATTTTATTGTAAATCAAAAAAAAAAACATATTTTATAAATATGAAAAAATTATAATTCTGATAAATTTTTAATAAGTGAACAACTGGAAAAATGATCGATAACTTAGAATAAATAAATAATTTGGAAATTACATTCTAAAAGTAAATTATAATTACACTAGGCTTATATATAAAATTATTTTTTTCATTTATTAATTTTTTTTTCTTCTCGCCTATAGTTGATGAAATATTTTTTCTTCATCAGAACATAGTTTTATCAAATTTCGATAAATATTAAAATATTAAACTTATCCTTTCCTTCAATTTTTTTATATTTTTTAATTCAAACTCCGGTCTGATGATAAGAAAATTTATTTATTTATTTAAATCTTAAAACAGATTTGACTGTTTACTTAAACACATTTAAATGCAGCAAATGTATCGTCCTACAATTTCCATTTCTGGTAATTTAATTTGGAGAATTTATTTGATTTTTGCATGAATGTCTAAAACTTTGTGTTTTAATCGTACTTAAGATAAAAATAGTGTAAGAAATTTTATATTTTTTTATTATATTCATTCATACAGTTTTTCTTCATTTCTGTTTTTCTTCATACAGTTTTCAGATTTCTGAGAAAATCTTTGCCTTAAAAACTTTCTTTTTTTTAATTTTCTGATTTTTGAACGGTTTATTTTTTTCTACAACATTTTTGTATAACAATATAGAAAATTTGCGAAAATATCTTTCATTTATTGCAAGGAAAAAGTTTAAAATTACTCAACAAGCAGAATTAATTGACACTAGTAACATAAAATTCAATATCTCCAAGAAAAAATTACAAAAAAAGTTACAGTGAAGTTGACAAGAAGTCGCTTCACTTCAACGAATAAGTTGTACTTTTCTGAACTTGAAGAAATATATATACAATTTTATGTAAAAAAAAGAAAATTTAATTAAGGTGTAAACATAGAAATGTGCAGGAAAATGTTTAGAAATAAATAAAGAAGTTAATATAGAAAATATTTTACTAAGAGGAAGAGGATTATTCATTATAAGTTAAAGGAATATTCTCTTTTTAGTTAAGATAAAAATAGTGTCAGAAATTTCATATTTTTATTATTCATTCATACAGTTTTTCTTCATACATTTTTCAGATTGATGAGAAAATCTTTCCCTTAAAAACCTTCTTATTTTTAATTTTCAAATTTTTGAAAGGTTTAATTTTTTCAAATTTGTACCATACTGATTAATCAATTCAATCTTTATATTTAATCAAAACTGGTTCTTCAGAAGTTTTACTTTATTATAAAAATTTCGCTGAAGTAACTTTAACCACTTCAATCTTCTACATTTTAAACGGATTTTTTAATCTTTTCATTATTATTTATCGGAACTTAATTAGCTTTTACATAAGTATCCTTTAGCGTTGATTATCATTATTTAAACTGCCTATAAAATACATAAATCTGAAATTTAAAAGCTTAGTTCAAGAATATATGAACTTTACGTTCATAAAAATTTCTCTTTGCATATTGATTATATAACCAATTGTTTACGTGATGACAGGCGTAATCAATGCGTATCAGTTTAATCACAGTAAAAATTAAAATGTCAGTAAAATGTATTATGCATACTGAGAAAATAATTACATGACAGACTTAATATCTGACAACCAAGTAGTTTTATTCTCCTGGCATTGGTTATTTATTAAAAAGAAAATTTATTGTTTGTTGAAAACTTTTATAATTGAAAAATAATGACAGCCTACATGAAAAAATCTGATGTGAACATCACATGACTTCCTTGTGCGCCTATTAAGTTGCACATACACATTTTAGTGTGTATGCAATTCAAGTGTTACTTATTCACGCATAAGTTAAGTTTCAAAATCAATGAAGGCTGAAAAGAGTTTCTATAATCACTTTAAATTGAATACAATTCAAAAATGTATTTTATTTTTCTGTCAAATAAATAAAATGATTTTTTTAAAAATAAATAATATAATTTTTAGAAACTTTTGCTAAGAAAATCCAATAGTAATACGATTCTAAATTATAATTTTCAATTAATATTAAATAATCAGATGTTTCACCAAATCTGATGTAGAGACCATATGACTTTCTTGTACGAATATTAGATTATATATACACATTTTTAAAAGTACATAAAATTTCATTTCATTAATAACTTTTGATTTTTTTCATTTTTTTAAAATTATTATTGAATTATATTTTATTGTAAATTTTACAATCAGAGGTTAATAAGTTATTAATAAATCAATACCTTTAAATTAAAAAAAAGGTAAAAGAAGGAAATTAAGTAGAATTCGAACCGATGTGCTTTCCCCTTATAAGATCCAAATATTTCATTAATTAAAATTTTATTTGGCTATAACTCTGGAACAATGAAAATAAGTACCACTTATGAAACATCGTTGAAAAATGTTCAATGAGGACTGATTACTGCAGTTAAGAAAAAGTCCAAAATTAAATTTTTGGGGTATTTTGGCCTTTTTTGGACACTTTTTATCCAGTCGATTGCAATCAAAAGGAGAGGTGCATAACTAGATGTTAAAACAGTCCTAAATCCAAAATTTCAACATTAATCGTTTTTGGTTATGCGAGATACATACGTATAAACATAAGTACGTTCAGATGTCACGCCAAAACTATTCAAAATGTATTCAGGGATAGTCAAAATGAATATTTCCGATGAAATCTTAAAACCGAAATTTTTGCGATTACAATAATTCCTTTACTTCGAACAAGGAAGTAAAAAGATTTAAAAAAATCAATCAATGGATGTTTCTTTTTTTTTCTGCTCCCTCATCTCCAAAATCACCACCCAAAAAATTATCTGTTTTTCTACGTTTACTTTGTTAATTAGAAAGATACTAAAATAATATCACTGAAAAATGTACAACTAATAAAAAGTTACGTAAGCTTTATTTTTTTGTGTTGGGGTGAATTATGATAAAATTCTGTTGTGATATTGTTATTAAAAGTTTAAATAAACCAAAAAAGTTTTTAAAGTTACAAAAATCGATAGTTTTAAACTTTGATCGACTCCCCTACAATCAATATTATCCCAAAGTATTTTTTCTGGTCTGTTTGCACTACTACTATGCCTAGGAAGACAAAAAAAAATTGGGTTAGATGCAGTTAAAAAAGATAGCTTTTTTCGATCTTGGGGAAGGGAACGTTTTTGGTTGCAAATTTTTTTTTTAATGAAAAGAAAAGCATCTCCGCAAGTAGCGAGCTAAATATAAATTAGGCTTATGTTTGCAACAGTTTTAAAACAGTTAATTTTATTATAATTATTTATATTTAAACAATTTTGTTTATTATGTTGAATGAAGGAGATTTAAAAATATTCCACTGAAAAATGTAAAACCAGTACAAAGTTACCTAAAATTTCTTTTTTGCGGGTGTGAATGAATTATGATGAAATTTATTGTTGTAATATTATTATTATTAAACGTTTAAATATATAAAAAAGATTTTATAAATTCAAATAATCGAAGTTTTTATACATTTATTGGCTCTCCCGCTCCTAATATTGCCCCCAAAGCACTTTTTTGGGGGCCACTTGCATTACTACTATGTTTAGGAAAACATGAAAAAATCGGTTAAAAAATATGCAATCAATAAAAAGATAGCATTTTCGATTTCTGAAGAAGGGAGAATGTTTGAGGGTAATTTTTTTTAAATGTTAAGTATGTACGCATGTACTGAGTTTAATGTAAAATAGTGTTATGTTTTTAAAATTTTGATAAAATTGACCTGAAAGAATCTATCTACTTCACCCCTTAGAACTGTTGACCACAAACTTTAACCAACAAATTGCCCCATATACACGAGTCTCTGTGCTGAATTTCATCAAAATGATTTATCCAGTCAAAAAAAGTTATTAAGCTTCAAACATGCCAATACACTACGTATGTTCAATATTACCCTTCAATTTTTTTATTGTTTTTTGTGGTAACTTAGTCATGAAACGTCGAGGGATGAAAATTTTCATCCCTCAATTTCATTTTCAATTTCTTGGTTGATTAACATACTTTCCTTCTTGCAACATAGCTCTAGAGCTATGATACCAGGAAAGTAAAATCATTTCGTTTTATTTTTGTGATATACAAAATTGCTCTACAAAGTAAAGGCAGTGCTTAGATTAAAAAATTACGTTAATTTTCATTAAAATGCATATACTGATTTGTTGTTTCAATTATCTATCACAGTTTTGCTCGTGGCTGTGAGATTGGTAATTAATTTTAAATTACCAGCTTCCAGTAAGGAAATACCAGCTGATAACCCAACTGCGTCATATTTTTTATTATAAAAATAATATAATGATATAATGATGCATTCGATACAAATGATAGTTTTTATTATTATGATAATAAATTCTAATAATATAATATATTCTAACTAATTAATCTAGATGAATACTCTACTTCTCCTGTACAAGAATTCCACTCAATTCTTTGGGAATATGCTTAAAAATAAAATAAAACTTTGGAAATAAATAACAATCTTTATGAGAATATATTGAAAAATAAAAAAAAAGTTGAAATTAGAATAAATTTATAATTAGAATAATGATATAATTTATTTTAATAATGATATAATTTATATCATTATATCCAGTTCTATTCAATACCAGTAATACCCTATAATATATATTTGCAATTTCTATAGTTTTTTATATATCAATCTAATCATTATCAAATTATAATAGATATTAAAGTTTATGATTAAAGTTAACTGAAGTTTTAATTAAAAATAAATAATAATGAAGTAATCAAGCAATAAGTTTTTAAGAAAATTTATTATTTTTATTTTTATTATTTTGATTGTTGTCGTGGGTTTCTTCCCCTACGGGGTCAGGGTGTAGCCCGTAGTATCTGAAGATATTAAATAGGGTTGGCCTGTGATTGAAATCGTAAGATTTTTAAAGTCGATGACGGTAATGAAATTTGCGTTACAAATATACAGAATTGTATATAAATGTAATTTTTCACTATTGAATAATTATTTTAGAGTTTGGTAAAAAAATTTTTATACCAACTCTAAAGAATATTACATAATCATTTTGGTTAGATTTATTGTAATTAAAGTTTTTTACATCACAATTTTCATTTTTCTAGCAATTTTAAATTTCTTTCAAGGGGGCTTAAAAATATATATTTAAAAAGTAATGTTAAAATCAATTTATTTATGATACCTATATTATCATTCGTAATCGAATTTCTTAGTTCCATCTTGCCGTGTTTCAATCGTTAATGGATCGGTGTTGAATTGTCGCGATTAGAGAAGCGTATGCTGTGATATATTGTATCTTACTCTAGCTGGTATAGTAAGCATCCAAGCGACTCAACCACTTAGTAGACTAAGATGGTTTGAGAAACTGGATAGATACATTAATGAGTTAAGCTCTCGAATCAACATTACTAAGGAATTGTTGAAAGGAATTGCCGCTACCTTTGCATACCTGTAACTGTGTACAGATGATAGAACGTGGAGAGCGGTCTCCATCTCTTCTGTTTGACATACTCATCCTACTTATTCGCTACACTAACACAATAAATGCGGGTGTGTAAATATATAGATATATATCTTACATTAGCTCGTCGGAAGACATCTGCATTGCAAATGCATCCCGACATCCCTCACCACCACTATCGACTAACGGAAATTCTATTACAATAATAAGCCCGGGCTAAACCATGTCGTATCCCCTTTATATCAGAAGTTCGTCGTCCCGTTCACTGCCATTGGTCCTTTACTGATCACAACGTTAACCCCTTCAACAACCACTAACTTGCTCTCCACTACCCCTATTATTATTATTACATCATTTCAGTTTTAGTCCCTTAAAATTCTTATTTAACATTCAAAGTAAAAGAATATCTATCTACCTATTTACAATTTTATTATATGATAATGACGTTAATATAAAAATCCTTACAATTTATTTTATAAAAGCCAATTTCATCCTGATAAAATCGAATAGCCATTTATTTATGGGATATAAAAAAAACCCACTTTTTTATAACATGTTTATATTAGTAATATAAACGCTTTCTAATGTGAAAATGTATAATGTGAAAATAATAGAAACGTTTCTTTCTGTTTGTAAGGTAGCACAAAATATAACACTTTTTTTATATTCAGTCATTGATTGTATTCTTTCGATAAACACTCAAAAAATCAGTTTTTTTTTTCTAGTAACTGAAGTTATACCATAATGCTCGGATTTACCAAGATTCTTCGTATAACTGATAAGACTCACAGGGTAGTTCATTGCAAACATGATGAAATCGATTTCTTAGCTTGTTTTGCGCTACATTCATATTTATTTATTTACATGGTTTTTTTTATTAATACAATCATTTTATTGTGATGATAATAAAATGATGCTTACATATATATTCCAGAATTTTAAAAAATATTTTCTTTATTCTAATTTTTTGTATGTCCATTAATCCAGTAGTAATATATATATATATATTATATATATTATAAATATATATATATATATATATATATATATATATATTATATTATATATATAAATATATATATATTTAAATTTTTACTTTACTCCTTTTATTATAAATGGAAAAAGTAATCGAATCTGAAACTTTCCTGGATCTGAGCGAGTTGCAAAGTGAATATCATGATATGTAGTAATAAATAAACTTCCAGATACATACAGAATCGCGTTGAACTTTTACAAAATTAATCCCGTTTGTAGTTAACCAAAAGAGAAAACAATAAGCTGATATCAAAGGTGCTAAACTCCGTATGGAAAATTTCAATATCTGAACTTTCTATGATAAACGATGGGAATAAAAAAAAAATTTGTATTAAAATCTTATGAAGGAGAGTTTTTTTTATTAAATCAACAAGCTTTAATTTCGTATATTTTTACTTTTAATGAACACCTGTTTTAAATTAGTAAAGTTTTATAAAATTTATTCTTTGCAATTTCAAATTAAATATAATAAGCAAATTATTATTTATTTTCTTAAACTTTCGTACTTCTTTAAAACTTAATTATAATTTAAAATCAGCTTTTTCTGTACCTGAATTACAGTTTTGTTATTTTTATTTTAACAGATTCTGATTATTTAATGTTTTTTTTCTATTATGAAGTACCATTTAGTTGTGTTTTTGGCTAATTGTACTTCATAAGTTTGAGGCTTGTATATGAAAATATGGAATAAAAAAACTTTTGCGTATGAAAACGACCAAGTTTGAGGAATTCGAACTCAGGACCTTTCGTATGAAAAACTGAGATACTATATTCATTCCTCAATTGATCTACAATTTTTTTTTTCAAATAAAAATTGTTATATAATTATTTAGGAGTAATATTTTTCATAACATCATCAGATATATCATACCCATTCTATCTTTTATCTGATTGGTTTTGAAATCTAATAGTAATTTATCCAGTTAAACAAAAAAATCCTACAAATTTTCAGGAATTTATATTGTGTAATTTCATAGTTATAAGCCTCAAACTGGCCGAAAACACACCTACGCATATAAATATATGTGTTCATAAAAATAATTTTGATTAGGTTTTTCATTTTAGGGGGTCAGAAGACCCCCTAAAATTCAAAAAAATTCAAAAAAATTAAAAAGGGTTATTTTTAAATAATAATAACAATAATTTTCCGATCTCAATAGTGAACTGGTAGCGACTAGGCCTTTTGTCTGGAAGTCCTGGGTTCGAATCCCGATCAGGCATGAAATTTCTCTCACATTAAAAAATTAATTTACGTCCATCAGTAACTGTAAGCGTAAGCCTACTGTTTTTGCTGTATAAATTAATAAATAATATATAAATAAAATATCTTAATTTCTTTTTTTTGCTGAATTTCTTTATTTACTTACAATTTATAGCTTCTACAATGAAGCTATAAGTAAGTGACTGAACATCACGTGGAAGAGGACCACCCAATGATAATCTTCAAGTAATACAAAGAAATAGTATAATATAAAAAACAAATAGTAGTATAATATATATAACATTTGATACTGTCTTTGAATATCTATCAACACTAAACCTAAAACAACAAAATAAATAACTTTAAATAGATCAGTAAACGAAACAGTAACTTTGAAAAAGCCAAGAAAAAAAACGTTAGCACCAAGCCGCCAAACCGGATCATCGTAATGGACCATCAACAACATCAAGCACATGAAACCTTTTTAGTCTCCTAACATCATCGCTATTGCCTAGCAGATTCAAAGCGATATGATTAAAATGCTTATCCAACCTGGACGCATACCTCAAAACTAGACGTCCAACTTCTTTCGAACGTATGGTATGCGTACGTAATCGTGGATCTCAGCATTCTTCGCGAACCATTGCGCGTAGGATGTTCCTTAGGCGTGTGGTGAATGACCTCCACGTTGCTGTTATTGGCCGTTCCCCAGAGTTGAATCCCGTACGTCAATATCGGTTTCAAAAAAGCCTTGTAGAGCGGAACCTCGTTGGAAAAAGAAAGTTGTAACCTCTTACACAACATCCAGTACATTTTCTTAAGCTTAATTTCAAGCGATCTCCTCTTCTGTCTAATATGATCCCTCGATGTCAAACGGCGATCAAGCTAAAAGCCCAGGTACCATACCGTACTGACTTGAGGTATTCTGGTACCGTTTAACCGAACCGCAGGGTAACCTTCCCTTCTCATCTTGAACGTCACGTAGCTGGACTTCGGCGGATAAACCTTTACTCTCCATGCACGCAACCAAACGCTGATGGCATCCATTGCAGTTTGCAATTTCTCCGAGGTAGTAGCCGGGCTATCGTCAACCGCCAAAATCGCCGTGTCATCAGCGTACGACGCAACCGTGACATTGGCTGAGTAGGCAGGACAGAAGCGTATATTAGGAACAAAACCGGCTCCAAAACTGAGACCTGCGGAACTGCTGAGTTGTTATCGAAAAACGCTGACATCTTTTGATTGTAATTAAAACTCGAGAAGCGACCATCCAGATAGCTGAGTAGAATCAATAAGTACGGTTGTGGTAAGCAGGATCTCAATTTGAAAAGAAGTGGTATCCAAACTTTGTCAAATACCTGTTCTATGTCCAGAAAGGCCTGCGAACAATAGTGTTTCTCTTCCAGACACCTGACGATAACACCAGTAATTCTGTAGGCTTGTTCCACAGTCCAGTGACCACCCCTAAAGCGGAATTGATGATCAGGTATCACTCCTTTACTTTCCAACACTGATCACAATCTGCGCAGGAACAGCTTTTCAAAGATCTTGGATAAAACCGATAGTAGGCTTATAGGTCTATACGAAGACACCTCCTGCGAAGGCTTTTCAGGTATTAAGAACATCGTTATTTGCCATATTCCCTACTGAAGGGTAGCGAGTTGTCATAAGGATTGCATTAAAGAGGTCCCGTATGTAAAAAAACAGCCCGAGACGGTGGTGATGATATCATCTTATACGTAAAGCAGTCAAATCCTGGAACCTTCCGTATGCACCCCACCCTCTTCGCCCTTGACCTATCTCCACCTTCGAAAAGAGCCTCAAAAGGAGACACAAAGAAATCGAGCTAGTTAAAACCATTGTAACTAACGTCCTTCTTGATACCATCGTGCATCTCATGCAGCCGAAGCACCTTCCCTATGTTAAGTGCTCAGCGAAACACTCGGCTTTTTGGTTGTTATCATAGGCCCACTTAGCAGTCGTCTTAATTTAAATTAAATAGATTTTTCTCAATTACGTAATAATATTAAAAATTATTCTTTACTGTGGCAGTAGGTGATAGAGTGAAGTTATAGATCTAGATTAATTTTTAAATGTTATAAGAATCTACTAACAATTTATTAAGTTATTTTAACTGTTTACCGCAATGATTAATAAAAAAAAAGAAATATTAATAGAAAAAAAAGGATATTTGGTAAATGTGACTATTATTTATTTTCGAAAACTGGAATACTTTATTCATAAAAAAATGAAGGATTAAAAAAAATGTTATTCCATGATATTCCATCATGGATTATCAATCAATATGATGGACTATCATCGAATAAAATGTGCTGATAAGGAAGCAAATATATTTACATGGGATTAAGAAAAAACACTCAACCAAAGTATAAGAATGATGAGGAAGAAGACCTAGACAACGTAGAATATGGTAATCAGATGCGTTGACCTGAAGTAAATGACGTTTTTACTCGTTTTCCGAAAATTGCATGATTTTTTAAATAAAAGACCCGTTATC
The DNA here is from genome assembly GCF_047948215.1 of Lycorma delicatula. Classification (NCBI taxonomy): domain Eukaryota; kingdom Metazoa; phylum Arthropoda; class Insecta; order Hemiptera; family Fulgoridae; genus Lycorma; species Lycorma delicatula. The sequence continues at coordinate 32,635,962 of NC_134457.1, read as the reverse complement.
TCGTGAACCGCTAAAAGTAGGAAAATGACATTTTTACAGGGTATTGGTGCATGCAAGACAGCTATTGACTTTTTTTAAAGAGCTAATAATTTATATTTTCTAAGATACATAATCTTTTGTGCAAAAAAATTAGCTTCAAAAAATAGGAAAATTGAATAAAAATTCTAAGTGAAAATATTTAGTAGTAAAAGTATGAAAAGAACTCAGTAGCTAAAAGAAGACCTTAAAACAACTGTGCAAAATTTCCCTGCTGAATTTCTATTGTGTCTTGAGATAATGGGTCTTAAAGTTTAAAAAATAGCATTACTGAGATATAAGGTACCAGGTGCCCTTTCTTAAGGATATTAGTAATCTTTACCGTACTTGAACGAAGCGTAAAATACGTAAACTCTTGTTTTGGCCAAAGTGAGATGATGATTAATTATAATTTTTTGTTATGTTTAAACCCATACACATAAAATAGAATCATATTTGATTATTAGAATTCAGGATTAACAAGCAGTAACACTGATTTAATAGTTTTAGGCATATACCAATTAATAATAGGTATACCCATAATACCAATTATTATAGGTATACATCAGACAGGATGCACTTATAAAAAATAAGAAAAAAATCATTTAAAAATCTGAAACTTTGGATTACTGAGTGATTATTGTAATAAAGTGATATGCTAAAAGAAAAAAAAAACTTGAAATTATAAAGTTCAAAATTGCAAATAATTATCCATTACTTGATAGTTTTAAAATTACTGTATACTATAAAGACTTTATAAATTATTTTTTTCTTCCGGTAACCGTTAAGTATTGCTTTAGAGGATGAGATATAATGGCTATTTTATTAAAGAAATTAATTTGGGTTAAATTTAAAAATTTTTTTTTTTTTTGAAAATTAATAATCTTGAAAAAATATTAATTATGAAAAGACGTAAATAATAAATAAAGCTTTTGGGCAACCTTATTTAAATGATAATTTTTTTTTAATTTAAAGATTTGATTTTGCTAACGAATAAAATGTTGTGAATATTCTTAATGAATATTTTTGTCGAAGTAAGAGAACGGTTTCAACAAGAGGTTTTATTGATGAGCTGGAACGTCAACATAAAGACTGTTTTCTCATCTGTGCTATTTTTGTGATTGAACAATTTCTTTGATCCAGTAACATGACGAATTATTTATCCGAGATTAAATCTTTAAAAATAAAATGAAAAAATAAAATCACCAGGTGTTGATAGAATATCACCTGTTACGATGTAATAAATTAATACCACATTATTTCCAGTTCAAGTTGATAGATTTAATTCCATTAAAAAAGTTTTAATAATTTAAAGTTAGCTTGTTTACTAATAGTAAAACATAAAAAATCTCTTATTTAAGCTTTTTTATCACCCCCTACACGCCTGGACCGCGGATCTGCAGTCAAGCAGGACTAAGTCCAGGGGCGTGTCCTTGCGACTCTAACGGGCCTCCCTGCCTGCTAGAAGTAGATCCGGCATAGCAGGTCGGCCTGCCGGTTCTGGATCTTCCTATTTTAATTTTCCTGCCTTTAACTTCATAAACGGCGGTAACCGGGCCCGGCTATACCGTTCCTGGTACCCCGGCCCATCCGCCGGGACTCGGTCTTTTCTTTAATTTTTTTCTTTTTTTTTTGACCCGGGGGTTGGGAGTCCCCGTGCCACCTCACTGCCTTCCACCCGTGCAAGCACGGACGAACGGCAGCTCAGCAGTTGGCTGTCCTTCCCCCCACGTCTTCCAACCCGAGCTTCAGTCCTCCCCCCATTCTCTGGAAGCCTTTTCCTTTCTCTTTAGATGTCTGCAATCAGCTTCTCCATGTTTAGTCATTCCCTTAAATCATTCAACATGTACGAGACATCGGTTTCAAGTGTTATCATTCGAGATTACAATCCCACCGAGAACATCCAAAGAAGGTATGGTAGGGGGTGTCTCTTATCTAAGTTGATAATTATGAACTGATTTTTTTTATTTTACTTTTGGTTTACCAAAAAAAAAAAAAAAAAAACTAGAAAATAGTTATAAAACAAGGTCAGTTAATATTTAAATTGGAGCAATTGTTTTTGTAGAAAAAAATTTGGTTGCAATTACCATAAGATAAATTTTACTCAATCAAAATTCGACACTTTGCGTTAAAGTGGTATGTTTCGTATTTAAAATGTAAGAAAAATTATTATGAAGAAATGTAAAGTAAAATAAGAATGTTCCCACTATTATCAGAATTAGAACCAGATTTGTTTCCTTTTTTTTTTTTTAATTAACCTTTACTGATTGGTAGATTACTCTTATCAGTAATCTCCTTCCCAACGGAAACCGGTTTTGTTTATATAGATCGATGATACTGTTCAAATTCTGAACACTAAGACATAAGTGATTTACATATTCTTAGGTTTTGGTTTAAGTACAGAGTGATTCAGGAAGAAAAAAAATTTCAGGACATGTTCTATTAATGAAAATAAGAAGAAAGTTAATGATATAAACAAAGATCCCAAAATTCTTCGTTAGCGAGTGTTGGCAAATACGTATGGTTTTTAGTTTGAAAATTTTAATTTTGTTTAATATTTAATCGGCCGTATTTTGATATATTTTGTTTTAATAAACTTCGTAATTATTTTTTTTATATTTAGTTTGTGTGGACTTTATTCATATCATTTTAATCAAAATCAGATACCCCACAAGTTTTGATACCAATCAATTGTCCTTTACCTCAGTTTTGTAGAAACTAATTAAAATACTCTGGGACTTACTTTTTTTTTCTGTTTTTCAGGTTAGATTTTGTATAAAACCACTAAATTTACTTCTTATCTCAAGAATTCCAGCTGGTTTAATTTCATCGAAGGCGCAGAAATCAGGGCGAAAACTTTTCCCTACAGACGACACTCGCTAACGAAGTGTTTCCAAATTTATATTTATGTGAAATTTCTTCTTTATTTTCACCAGTAGAACATATCATAAATATTTGTTACATTCTTCATGAATCGCCTGTAAAATAAATTAATTTTAAATTAATCAAAAACTAAAGATATAAATTTATTACTACTTAAACCTTGTGTCTCCGTTTGAGGTATCATAGTTTTTCTCTGCATTTCGTGCAAATTAAATCCAATAGTAATTAAAATTAGACTCAATACTAATGCTTCTGAACTAATGGTGAGCGTCGAGTACGTAACAGCATGTACCTTCTTTAAAGAGTCATATGCCAATTATTTTTAAGAAATTAAAATTTGAAACAACAATTTTTACATTATCTTCTGAGAAATATAGTTTACATTCACAGCAATTCAAATTGAATTACCGTTCATTTTTTTTAGTGATCTTCATATGAATATCCTTAATTCTGTTGCATAAATCTGTTATTCGAGTTGTTCCTTTTTTTCTGCAACTACACACAGAATAGAACATAGCTTCTTCATATACGTTGGTTATAGTTACTTATCAATCAATATTGATTTCTTTAATAAATCTATTGATTGGTTTTTTGATTTTGTTAAAATCTACCACAACGAACACAACGTTGCCAAATTATAGAGAGAATTAAGTGTTGGGCTTGTCTGAATTTTTAATAAATATTAAACTAGATCCCTAGACTATATGTGAATAATTTAATTTTTATTATTAAAAGGAAATGTAGCGATAAAAAATTGTGTTGAAAAATAAAACTCATACATATCATACATATTAAATATTTTGAGATTCAAAAATTTGAATAGATTCAAAAAAAAATTATAATCTTTTATAAGATTTATAGGACAAAAAATTTGTTTTTTCAGAATTTTTAATATGAATTTCATTCCAGCAGATATTTCTCTTAATTAACAAAGTTTTACAAAAAGATTTTTAAATATAAGTATATGTGATATTTACAAATCGAGCTACTAAAATCATTTTTGATGAAACTTCTTTATAATATAAGAATCATTCGAAATTTGAAGGGTTATTAAATCAGCGCATTTTTTATACGATTTTGTAATGTTTATACATTGATATGCAGTGTTATAATAATGTTATAATGAAGAGAATATTATATATTAGTTGATATTGCCAAAACATTTACATAATTTCAGAGATAAACGATTGGCTATGAACTACGATCTACTGATCAGGAATACTTTATCTTGTATCAAAAAATTGAACAGGATTACAACGATATTTTTAGATTTGTTTCCAGAAACCCCATTTAAATCCTAATTTTAACAAAATAAATAAGCATATTTTTAAAAATAGTTGTAATTTTAAATATTCCAACACAAATAAAATAAAATATTTACTTAATATAAGCGTAATTTATTACATATTTAGATAGAGCGATTAATTAACTTGTCATTGCTTGGGTTATTTGTGTTTATAGTTCAGAGTACATAGTAATATACCTGTATTTGTTTATGTGTAATGTTATCAAGACAAGTTGTCATCATTAGTAATCTAGCATAAGATAGGCTAGACTAGTTGACCACCAGTAATACTATGCAAGCATATGTTGGCTATCTATGTAATAGACCTCCTATATGAACATGTAATTTACTTGCATAATTCAATTGGAGTAGATTGCATCAACCTATTAAATTCAATATAGTTAAATTAGCCACATGATTAAGATAATTATGCGGCGACATAGATGTTGATTAATGCGATGCCTTAGGGTAGTACTGATTGATATTTATTTAAACCAATAAAGAGATATTATTCCTATGTTTTTATTACTAAAACCTGTGTTTAGTAGAGGAATGCTTTATGATCTTGTGACTAAAAAATAAATTAATAACAAAAGAAATTATTTTTGAATAATCCAGAATCTACATTAAATTGCGTACGGAGAATAAGGTGTGAGTGCATACGTTGTCGAATATACATATTCCGTGGAAAAGTATTTCTACTACTTCAGAATACTTAAAAAGTATTTCTAGTTGGTCCAAATTACTATTTGGACTAATATTTCTAAAATGAATTGATAGTCAGTGAAGCAAAACGTTTTAAAATAAAAAAAAAACAATAATAATCATATGTTGGCTGATCAATGAGAAAAAACGCGATAACGCTTTAAAATTATTATTAGATATTTAACGATTTACTTTCAAATTGCTAGAACTTTTTAGATTGCTTTTCGATTCCAATTATTAGTCCTTTTTCAGTAGTGTATTTATTCTTTGTGTAGTGTTTACATACATACAACGTAGCCAATGATTCTTAGTGAATAAAAGTAATTTAACGAGACAGCAAATAACTTGACTGAAATCTTAGAAACGTTTAGTCTTTTATTATCTACGATACTTTTTTAGTAAATTAATCTCTCTTGATTTAAAAGTTATTATAATTTTTTTATATTTTCTTGCTTAATATGCACTTTATTACAACAAAAAAACTGATACTGCCAAAATTACGTTTTTTATGGAATTATTGAACAAAACTTTAACGACGAAAATTAAATTGGAAAAAAATTAACTCTGAAAAATTATTTTCAAAAACTTTACTTAAAATATAAAATATAGAAAGCAGTGTACATTGCAACAAAAGTATAAAGAAAAAATTAAATAAATAAATGATTAAAAAGTAATAATAGTAAATCTTAACTGACTATTAAACAATGCTTAGAAACACTATAAAATGGCCTTTTTTTTAATACAAAAACATTTACATAGATTTGAATACTATATCGTGGATACCGGTGTTCTTTGGTGGTTGGGTTTCAATTAACCACACATCTTAGGAATAGTCGAACTGAGACTGTACAAGACTACACTTCATTTACACTCACATATCATCCTCATTCATCCTCTGAAGTATTATCTAAACGGTAGTTACCGAAGGCTAAACAGGAAAAAGGAAGAAAAGAAAGGTATCTAATATCAAACCCTCCGGGTTGTTCTAATGGTGAACGCGTCTTCACAGATCAGCTGATTTACATTTATTTACACTTTATTTACATTTATACATATCATCCTCATTCATCCTCTGAAGTAATACCTGAACGGTAATTTCTGAAGGATAAACAGGAAAAGAAAAGATATCTGATATCGACTGGGTTCGAATCCTAGTCAAGCATGACATTTTCACACGCTACAAAAATTGTCATTCATTTCATCCTCTGAAGTAATACCTAAGGATGGTCCCGGAGTAAAAAAAAGTATCTAATATCTGTTCAAATCCTAGTAAAGGAATTTACTTTTATACGGATTTGAATACTAAATCGTGGATACCGTTGTTCTTTGGTGGTTGGGTTTCAATTAACCACACATCTTAGGAATAGTCGAACTGAGACTGTACAAGACTACACTTCATTTACACTCACATATCATCCTCATTCATCCTCTGAAGTATTATCTAAACGGTAGTTACCGAAGGCTAAACAGGAAAAAGGAAGAAAAGAAAGGTATCTAATATCAAACCCTCCGGGTTGTTCTAATGGTGAACGCGTCTTCACAGATCAGCTGATTTACATTTATTTACACTTTATTTACATTTATACATATCATCCTCATTCATCCTCTGAAGTAATACCTGAACGGTAATTTCTGAAGGCTAAACAGGAAAAGAAAAGATATCTGATATTGACTGGGTTCGAATCCTAGTCAGGCATGACATTTTCACACGCTACAAAAATTGTCATTCATTTCATCCTCTGAAGTAATACCTAAGGATGGTCCCGGAGTAAAAAAAAGTATCTAATATCTGTTCAAATCCTAGTAAAGGAATTTACTTTTATACGGATTTGAATACTAAATCGTGGATACCGTTGTTCTTTGGTGGTTGGGTTTCAATTAACCACACATCTCAGGAATGGTCAAACTGAGACTATACGAGACTACACTTCATTTACATTCATACATATCATCCACACTCATATCCCCTCTGAAGAAATCCTTTGCGGTGGTTCTGGAGGTTTAAAAAAGCAGTTATCTAATTTCTACCCACCGGGTTGGCCTAGTGGTGAACTTATCATTGCAAACCAGCTGATTTCGAAGTCGAGAGTTCTAAGATTCAATCTGTAGTAAAAGCATTTACTTTTATACGGATTTGAATACTAAATCGTAGATACGGGTGTTTCTTTGGTGGTTTTCAATTAACCAACCACAGATCTCAGGAATGGTCGACCTGAGATTGTACAAGACTATAATTCATTTACATCCATATATATCATCCTCATTTAGCCTTTGAAGTAATACCTTACTGTGGTTCCGTAGGCTAAACAGGAAAAAGGTATCTAATATCTATCTGCTTTATGTTGACACCTGAAGTAAACGAAACAGATGCTGAGCGAGGTAGTATGAGCCGGGTGTACACAAAATTGAGTGACAGTAACCGCATGTCTGATTTAATTTCTATCGTAATAATAATACAGAAATAATTACCTATTTCTCGGTATATTTTAAATAATTTAATGTTCATTAAATTAAGAAAAGGTTACACGAGTAAATTATTAAATATACTAAAGTTATCTACGATGGTAATTTTGTATCACCGATACATCAGTAATTCTCTTTCGCAGTTAGTAGCTATACAAAATAATAATGGTTTAATGAAATGATAAATATAAATTGGTTTGTTTCGTGCCTATCTCTTTAAAATATTTGCTAAGTGCTAAATAATTATGTACTAAAAATATGATGATAATTTGTTAAGTACAAACCCTGTAATAGTAATTACATGCATAAAATAATTTTTTTTTTTATTGACTTCTTTTGTTTTTTCCTCAATTTCTTTCTTTCTTTTCTTTCTTCCTCAATAACAAAGCTACTCAACATTACAATCAACCGTTTTCCATTGTTGCTTGCCAATTTTATACCGATACTTAAACCAGACAGAAAACCTTGTTTAGAAGTGATTTGATGCAGGCGAATGAGGTGATTAAAAGATCCGCCTCCCTGGGATGAGTATTGCTTGAATGCCGATCCGACCCAGGTGAGCAAGAAAAAAGGTGTCATAACGGAAGTGTCATACCAAATTTTATTTACTGAATGACCTTCGTTCATCCAAATAAAAAAATTTTTTCTCATTTTTATAAACTCTTTAATTTGTTTCAAATACTTCCTTCGCCAAATTTTTATGTCATCTCTATCAGTAATAAAACTGTTTCTACTTTCTCCTGCAAATTTGAAACCCATCGATGACAGAAATTTATGTAAACTAGCCCTACTATTTTTCAGTGAATCCAAATTACTTTTGACATCTGAAAGTACGTTACTGAGTGTCCGCAATTCATTTTTTTTAAAAAAGAAACCATGGACTTTTCATCTGACAGCATTTTTATTGAAATCGTTAATTGGTCTAAAACTGGTTTTAATGTATTCTTTTTTTTCGGGGTTTATACTACCCCATTTTTTTTTTCTTTTCAGCTCCCGATTTCTCAATACTTGAAACTGATATACCAGTGAATTAAGGTTGACTGAGTTGGGGGTCTAATTCTCTGCTGAGAATTCATTTTATTTGTTTTACTGTTTAGAATATGTTTCTTGCTTAGAATTCGTTGTATTGTTTTATTTTCTGTTGTTTTTATCTGTCTATTTGACTTTAATATCTATGATTACTTGGATGACTAATTTTTTGTGACTTTATTATTTATCTGACTTCATTATTTGTTATCTGTTATCTTACTTTTTGTTATTGCTTCGTTTGTGTCATGAGAGGTAATGTATATTATTTATATTGTATTTGAGATAGGCTATCTTTGGATGGTCTCCTGACACGTTACTCTAAGCCAAAAATGTTACTTATGGTCTCAATTGAACTGGCAATCGACTGTAAAAATTAACTGTTCAAAAAAAATACATTACCATGCACTATGGGTGAATTTTATTTTCTTAGCAAACTCCGGGAAAGTTCATCTACATGGTCGCTAACTTTATGTAGAATATTGAATGAATTTTATCCAAATGAAAAATTCGACTTTCTTTTTTATTTTGTTGAATGGTTTTACTTAACATCATTACCTGATCTTCATAAAAAATAAAAGTGCCATGGAATTTTTTCACTTGAAAAATTGTTTCGAAAGAATGAACTACTATTTTGTTTAAAACTAAACTGGTGGTGTTATTTATGTAAATTTTCATCAACTATATAGTTTACTTTCACTATTGTTTGAATAAATGTGTAATAATTACAGAATATTGTTCTGTTTTCTTAATGGTATGTTCTGTATTAACCATATTAATTGCAAATATTACGAGCAAAATTTAGTTAAATTGTCAAATTTCTTGCATTAATAGTTCTTGTAGTAGCAATCCCTATACTCTTTTCCTATTAGTCACAATTCCGGCACACCACTTCCCTTGAATATATACATAATTTGGTTTCGGGGCAGCTTACACGTACCATCCCTTTAGGTCTCTAATTCCCCAACTGAATATGTATAGTTTCCCCTACTGCCTCGTTTGACAATGAGCTGAACATCAAATATTTGCATTTTAGATTATCATTCGAATCGAATATTTTAATATTACTTTTATTATTGTATCTTTCTTTCTCCTCCACTTTATTTTCCCTTTGTCCTTTGCGATCTTTCAGTATTATAACAATTCATGAGATTTAAGTTTACTGGTTTAAAAAAAATTATTTATATATATATATATATTCATTTCTCATACTTTTATTCATTTTACTTGAATACTTTAATTTATTCTATGATCATTTATGATAAAAGTTTGAAAAATATAAAAAAAATATTTAAATTAATGAATATAAATTCAATTCTTTTAGATTCTAAAAATAATATTCTTGTTCTAAAAATAAAGTTTATCCTCATACTTTTTTTTTTCAATGAACGAACAATTATTTTATTCTTTGAATTGTTTTCCCTTTTTTTTACTAAGTATATTCTCCAACATTATCTTTCGTAAACGTATTTAAAAATGTTATATAAATGATTTTAATTGTTAACTAGATCAAAATTGATTTTTAAAGCTAAAAATAATATTTCTTTGTTGAAAGTACGTAATTTGTTTTATAGAAGTCCATTTCCATATCCTACGCACAAGCTTAAAGCTTACATGGCAAAAGCATAAAAAAAGTTAGTTTTAGTTATGTGTATTACTTTATCTACAACCAGTTTCATGAACAATGAAATCATATCATACTGTAATAATGATGTGAAAGGGAGGCAACCAGTGATACCTCCCAAGACAATATAAAGATTTAAACACAGTATAGTACAATAAAAAATGCAATGAATAAAAACATAATAATAAAATTAAATGGTTAACAAAACAGAAAAAGCAATTGAGCATTAAAAAAATCTGATGTAGTCCCCACATGACTTCCTTGTACGCCTATTAAATTATACATACATATTTTTTTTAAATGTAAAGTACATACAATTTTATTTCATTAATAACTTCTGATATTTTTTCATATTTATTTTTTTTTTTATTGTCATTATTGAATTATTATTTATCGTAAAAAGTTTTTTTTACAATCAGAGGTTAATAATTATTAATAAATCAATATATTTAAGTTAAAAAAAAAATGGTCTGATTCGAACCGCTGTGCCTTCCGCGTGTAAGCTCCAAATATCTCATTAATAAACATTTTATTTTGCTATAACTCTGGAACCAATGAAAATAAATACAACTTATGATATATCGTTAAAAATCTCTCAATGAAAGCCTATTAATGCAGTTAACAAAAAGTCCAAAATCCAATTTTTTGGGGAAATTTTGGGCTTTTCTGGACACTTATGGTGCAGCTGATTGCAATCAAAAGAGGAGGTGCACAACTAGATGTTACAACAGACCTAAATCCAAAATTTCAATATCCTACGTCTAATAATTTTTTAGTTGTGCGAGATACATACATCACGCCGAAACTAGTCAAAATGTATTCAGGGATAGTCAAAATGAATATTTCCGTTGAAATCTGAAAACCGAAATTTTTCGCGACCACAATATTTCCTTTACTTCGTACAAGAAAGTAAAAATTGCCACAAATGAGAAAAATAAGATATATAACAATTAACACTGGTCACATATAAAAAAAAAATTAATTAATAAAAGAATGATATTCAACGCAGCCTCTAGATCCAATACATGCAACCTCTCACATCTTCGGTGTTATCCAAAAGGTTAACATGTGAATGGTCTCACATCTTCGCTATTATCCAAAATTTTAACAGCCAGACGGTTTTTGTACGCGTTAAACTTAAGTGCATATTTTGAATTTAACTAGTGAATTTTTTCACGAATAGATGGCATCTCTAGGTAATCGTGGATTTCCTTATTTCAGGCAAACCATGCAGACTCCGAAGTGTGATAAACAAAAGTTATCAGTCTAATTGATTTCTGCAATCTGCTTAATCCAGAACAATTAAATTGTAATTAATTAGAATTAGTTTATTAATTATAATTACATAAATTAATTATTTATAGTTAGACATATTTAACGTTGTTAAAAAAAAAAAAAAAACAGTTTACTAGACATTTTATAAATTTTGTTTAAAAATATGTCGGAATAATGACGTAAAATTGAACCATAGAAATAAATAATTTTTGTTCGTAGGTCCTGGGTTCGAATCCTGGTCAGACATGACATTTTTCGTACGCTACAAATTTCCATTCTTATAGAGAAAAATCACCAAAGTAGTCAATGTAGTCAAAGTAGTCATTTCGAAAAAAAAAATTGTTTACATAAGTGTGAAAAAATTACTAAATTTGCTTATTTTAAACACTAAATGAGTAGCAAAAGAAAAATTTCTTAAGAAGAGTGTGGTTTCCCAGTTAACTCTCAATGGCAGGAAGGATATAAATTATATTATACGTGCTGATAACATGGCACTGGTCGAAAAAAATACAAAATTTATCACGGTCTATTTGTTAAGATTTATGAGTAGTACTTTTTTCAGATATGAGCACATAATATTCAAATGTATATTTTAAAATGTAAATGAAGATAGAAAGAAATATGATAAAAATATTCGCAATGTATTCAAACTAAATTTCTTGAGTAATAAAAATCCTTTAATTCCAGCATCTGCAAAACATAGTAAACAATACAATGGTATGCGATAATAAAGAAGTTCGTTAGAACTTTGCCAGTAAGAGTCCGCAGAACTGGACGGCACAGCGAACTCAACGAACTATGTTTGTAGTTCTAAACATGACCTAACCTAAAAGTGAAATGAAAATGGGAAACAGAAATTAAAAAATAAACATGAAATATTATATTTTAGTTCAATTAGATTTGTAATAAAACACATTTAAAAAATACATAGAATTTTGTTAGACGTTTTTCTTCCATTTGATGAACCGCGGGACTCGAATATATCCCTTTTCGTCAAAAAGGTGGGTTTACAAATCACGCCGCTAGATAGCAGTACTTGATAGTACTAGGTTCGGTACAAAAACTTGGTAGTGTACTCGAAATAATAAAATTTAAAGGAAAATATACTACAGCTTGTTTTAATAGTAAATACTCTTATGTAAATGAAAGTACAGAAGATGAAACAATTTTTTTAATTCCCATCACTTCATTAAAAGAAAAAATAGAAGTATTAGTTTACAAGATATTATAACTGCTAATAAAACACAAAAAATATGAACAGTAGGAAAGTTTTTCAATTGTGACAACAAAGATTTGTTGCATAAAACAGAAATAAAATTGATTGGTAAAATTTTTATTCTACAATTAGAACTATTTAAACTAATTGGTGGAGAAATAAAAAAAAGTTCATTTAATAATTTAAAAGTGTCTCCACGGATACGATAAAAATCGTGGGTTACACTTACAAAGTAATAGGCACAATATAACATTACGGATCTTCGATTCATTATACTAGTTTTATTGTAAAAGGAAAGACATATCTTTCCTTAGTGAAAGATATGATCCTTAGTGAATGATATGGCTATCAACAACAAAGAAAATTGGCCGAGAAATTCAAAAAATGTATATCTGTTTGTTCTAGAAAGGCAGTAAATTTTAATAATAAATCCATAACAATAAAAAAAAATTACAATAAAATTGTAAACCGTACGGTAAGAGGCTCGCAGATATATTCCGCTCAGTCGAGCACTGGACTCGAGCAAGGAAGCATCGCCATTAGTCGGCTCTGTTAGTTTAGCTTTTTGGTGCGGCAACCCTGTGGTTTTAGCCTTTATTGTTTAGTTTTAGTAAAATATAGAGTAGGACAAGTGTTTTGGTGTATGATTTATTAAATTAGGTTAATAATTGGCCAAGATACAACGTTTTTAGTGTTAAATACGGTGGCCGCGTGGCGGCAAACAGTGAGTTACTTAGATTTAATTTTTAAATACTATATATCGGTGTTAAGTTCTTGTAGATTGTAGGTTTTGTTATTTGAAGTGAAAAAAACCAAACCCGGTCAAAAACGGTTCGTTAGTTATTTAATTATTAATTATTTTGTGTTATAAGTGGTGGACCACGTGGCGACATTTTGTAAGTACGCTCTATTTAAGTTAATTTTAGGGCCAGACGCGGGAAAAATATATATACTTTTTCGTTTTTAGTAGTAGTTTTTAGTTGTAAAGGAAAAAACAGTGTTTGTTAAGCGTAGAATTAGTAATTAGAGTTTTTAAGTGATTTTTTAAGTTAGGTTAAGCACGTGGCGAGAAGGCGGAAGCGTTGGTAGCAGGTCTGCCAACGTGTTTTTTATCGTAGAGTTAAATTATCGTAAACTCTTTTTACGATAATTTTTATCGTCAATCGATTAATCGATTATTTTTTATCTTGTACGATTTTATTGTCTTTGCTCGTCCAGCTTCGGGCGGGTAAAATTCAAATTGAATTTACGGACTTAGAATATTTTTTCGATTTCTTCAAAATTTTTTCTAAGTCCTCACAACAAGTTTATATAGGGAAACCTTGTTTTCCCTATATCTCAGGCTAGGGGACACCTAGCCCCAAACCCTTTTGGGTCTAGGCCGGACCCCCCCCCCCCTGACCCCCCCCCACCCCCCCCCCCTCCCCCCCCTCAAGTTTCGCGGGGAGCATTTTTCTCACCCCCCCCCCGTACCAAAAATTTTTTTTCTACCCCTCTCCCCCAAAAAGTTTGCCCTTCCTATATAGATCATTTTCCTTCCCCGCACTTTTTTTCTCCCTCCACCGGTTCGCCCGCTAGAGGCATTTTTTTCTTATTTTCCCATACTCTTCCATTCCTTTTTACTGACTCCTTCCCTACTTCACGTCGGCATGCCGAGGAAGAGGATACGGAGTGCAGGCAGCGACGACTCTGCGGAGGAGGGCCAAAGGGCGTCGCACCCAGATCTTTTGGATCTACGAAACGAGGTGAACAAGCTGCTGGCCTTGATTCGCGATAATAACAACACCAAGCGCGAGATCAAGGAGGCAGCTTGGATTCTCGACAAGCAGGTCGATGCCGTAATGGACAGGGTGGACGGCCTGCTTGTCAAAGAAACGAACGAGATGGCGACCCAGACGGAGCCGGAGGTGGGTGCCATGGACGTTGCTGAGGCCTCTGGAGAGGAGGTTGAGGCGCAACTGGAGACGGGAGTCGCACCGGAGCAGCTTCCGGGCCTTGTCTCCAGGAAATGGCCCGGGAGATGTTTCCGGTTCACCGAGGTAAAGGAGGGGTTTCCGGAGGAGGAAGCCGGTCAGCGAGTCGCCGTGGTGCTGGACTTGGGTGGCAACAAAAAGGGTGACTTTGCGCGAGGGGTATGCGACAGGGCGCCGCGCATATGCAGGATGCTCAATGACCGCAAAGTCACGCCTGGGAGTGTTCTTCGGGACTCGGTGGGGGCGGAAGTCTTGCTCGGGGAGGCGAATGGGACTCTGAGTGAGACGTTCGTCCTGGCAGTGGACCAGGAGTTGCCGATGGGAGAGATGGCTCGACACGTCGTCGAGGGCCTGCAGAAGATAGAGGGCGTCGCAGGTGGAGCGATTCCGGTGGCGATGGTCGCCGGGAAAGGGATGAGCTGTGTGCGGCGCCTTCAGGAGTACATGGCGAGGAGGGACGGCGTGCATCGGGTCATCTATGCAGCCAAGGAGGAACCAGGCCGCAGGAGGACGGCCAACATACCATCTAAACCGGCGACACCGACGAGGACAGTCGTCATCCAAAAGGAGGGACTGTCGTACGCTCAGCTGCTCCGAGAGGTTAAGGCGGGGACCGGTGACGAACTTGCGGGGGCGGTAGTCTCTGCGAAGAAGGGACGCGGAGAAGGCCTTGAAATTAAGATCACCGACACGGCGGGTGAAGCTAAGGCCCTCTCCGAGAGGATACAGGGACGCCTCCAAGGAGTGAGGATCACACCGGGGGGCCGAGGGGAACGGCCGATTCCGGTAGTAGTAAAGGGCCTGGACTGCGAGGTGACCAAGGAGGAGTTGCTGCAGGCAGTGAAGGTGGCGTTGCCGGACGAAGAGCACTGGGCAACGAAGGTGACTTCCTTGCGATCTGCGTACGGGCAGGCCCAAAACGCGACGGTGGTCCTCGCCAGGAGGGCAGCTGAGGTACTACTGGCCAGAGAGAGGTTGCGCATCGGGTGGCAGTCGTGCCGTGTGCTCAGATGGGAGGAGGATCCCAGATGTTATCGCTGCTGGGAGCAGGGGCACAGGGCGGCGACCTGCAAGGGGCCGGATAGATCTAAGGCCTGCTACAACTGCGGAGGGGCGGGCCACTACAAAAGGGAGTGCAAAGAGCAGCCGAACTGCAGCAAATGCAAGATGGCCGGCCACAGCTTTGGCGATAGGTGTTGTAAGGGTACGACCGGCCAGAAATGAGGCTGCTCTACATCAATGCAAACAGGAGCGGGCTGGTCCATGACCTCCTGTGGGAAGCTGCATCTCGAGACTGCGCCGACTTCGTGTTGGTGTCTGAACCGAATGGAAGAATGGTCAGGGACGGGGGCTGGCTGACTGACCGACGGGTGGACGTTGCATTGAGGGACCTCACAGGGAAACATGCAGTCTCCAACAGACATCCTGGGGACGGGTTCGTTAGGGCGAAAGTGGGGGAGATTTACATCTACTGCTGCTACATCTCCCCCAACTCCTCGTGGGAGAACTACGTGGAGTTCCTTAGCGAACTCGGCGACGATCTCCAAAGGGCTGGGGTTCCCGCCCTTGTTGTGGGGGACTTCAATGCAAAAAATGCTGAAGTAGGTGGTGAGATAACAGACGAGCGAGGAGAGGAGTTGGCGGCGCTGACCGCCTCGCTCGGGTTGGTCAGCCTCAACGACGGCACCCCTACCTTCTGGAGGGGTACTAGGGGTTCGGTCCTTGACCATGTCTACATCACAGACACGGCGGCTCGGAGAGTGGAGAGATGCGAGGTGTTGGAGGAAGAACTTGGCAGCGACCACAGGGGAATCTGGATTGAGCTGGGTGGCCCGCGACCGGCGGAGCGGCAGGTGACGTGGTTTGTCGGCGAAAGGCATCTACCGGGGCTCCGGAGGCGGCTTGCGGACCGCTTCGATGAAGCTTACCCGCAACATCCGGAGGAACTGGCAGGGGCGGTTCAGCAAGCCTGTGAAGAAGAACTGACGGCTGTAAGGAGCCCCAGGAGGAAAGTGTACTGGTGGACCGCGACGATTGGCGAGATCAGGGCTAACGTGCAGCGTCTGAGGCGTCGCCTCAACAGGAGTCGAGCACGGGAGAGAGACGACGTCGAGGAGCTGGCGCGCGACCTGAGAGCTGAGAGGAATCGTTTGAAGAGGGAGATCCGGAAGGAGAAGAGCGAGTCGTGGAAGGGACTCCTCGACCAACTACAAGATGATCCTTGGGGGCAAGCCTACAAGCTTGTCACCAAGCGGTTGGGGAGAAGACTGCCGGTCATCGCCGGGGACATGATCGGCGGTATAGTTGAATCGCTCTTCCCCAGTTTACCTGAGGTGGAGTGGCAAGTGGCACCGATGGACGACGCCAGACGGATCTCCCTTCCAGAACTTCAGGGAGCCGCTGCGAGGATTAACATCAAGAAGAGCCCGGGCCCAGACGGGGTGCCGGGGGCAGTGGCTCGGATGGTCGTGGAGGCGTTCCCGTGGTTGGTGCTGGACTGTATGAACAGTGCCTTCGTGCGGGGCGTCTTCCCGGCCTGCTGGAGGGTCGCGCGACTGGTCTTGCTACCAAAGCCGGGCCGAGCCCAAGGCGATCCTGGAGCATTCCGACCGGTGTGCTTACTTAGCACACTAGGTAAAGTTTATGAACGGGTCGTCGAGGGCAGGCTGACGGCGGAAGTAGAGGCGGGGGGAGGCCTATCCCCTCGCCAATACGGATTCAGAAAAGGCAGATCCACGGTCCATGCAGTACGGGATGTGATGCAATTCGTCGACACTGCCGCGGCAGGCACTTGGAGAACCAGGATGATTCCGGCCCTGGTGTTGCTCGATGTCCGCAACGCCTTCAATAGCTTGCCCTGGGAGATCATTGGGCAAGCGTTGGAGGAGAGGGGAATCTCCGGTCAGCTCCAGCATATTTTGAAGGAGTACTTGAGCGACCGGAGAGTGTACGCTGATACTGATGCCGGACAGCGGATGTTCCACATGAGAGCGGGGGTCCCCCAGGGTTCTGTTTTGGGACCGCTCTTGTGGAACATCGCATACGATGGAGTGCTGCGGCAGCAGTATCCCGAGGGGGTGGAGGTCATCGGCTTCGCGGATGACCTGGCCCTGCTGATAAAAGGAGCGACGGAGCGGGAGATCGAGACAAAGGGGAACGAGGCGCTGAGAAGAGTTCACCTTTGGATGGCTGCGCACGGGCTGTCGATAGCCCCAGAAAAGTCGGAGGCTGTCATCTTCGCCGGGAGGCGGCCACTGCGAGACATTCGTCTGGCTATCGACGGCGCAGACATCAGAAGGGTGCGAAAGGCGAAGTACCTCGGGGTCTGGGTGGACAGCAATCGTTCATTCGGGCCCCACGTCGAGGAGGCTGTCTTGAAGGGTGAGCGCCTCTTAGCGGCGATCTCCCGCCTCATGGCAAACACGGCAGGGCCAACGGAGAAGAAGAGGAAGGTCATCGCGACAACGGTGACTTCCGTACTGCTCTACGCGGCCCCAGCATGGAGCAGGGCTGTGGGCGTAGGGAAGTACCGTCGGAAGCTGGAGTCGATCCATAGGAGGCTGCTCCTGCGCACATGCTGTGCGTATCGAACAGTCTCCTACGACGCGATCTGTGTCGTCGCGGGATCCCCACCAATCGACTTACTGGTTGAGGAGAGATGTATGAGGTTTGGTGGGGTCTCAAAGGAAGAGGCGAGGGCACGGATCCTGGATCGGTGGCAGGAGAGATGGGCAGTGAGCCAGGCGGGCCAGTGGACCAGGCGCCTGATCCCGGACGTGAGAGCTTGGGTGGGGCGACGGCATGGAGAGGTGGACTATTTCCTCACCCAGCTGCTCACGGGCCACGGCGATTTCGGCAGTTACCTGCACAGGTTTAAACGCAGGAGATCAGCGACGTGCAGGTACTGCGACGAAGTGGACACGGTCGAGCACACTTGGTTCGACTGTGCCCGGTGGGACGTCGAGAGGAGAAGGGTAGCGGCGTTCTCACCCGACGATGTGGTCAGGCGGATGGTCGGGTCCTCACAGGGATGGCAGGAGTCGGCAGACCTGGCTCACACCATTCTGGACTCGAAGGCCAAAGAGGAACCCCCTCGGTTGCGTGCACGCCTATGAGATGCGGCTTCTGGTGGATGACAGTCGGTGTCGTAATTATTATTGTGTATTTCATTTATTGTGTTTATTGTGTTTATTAATATTGTGTTAATTGTTATTTGTTTTTGGGGATGAATGTGATTGGATTGTACGAGTTTGCTCCCCACGGGCGCCCTAGTGGATCACAGGGCGGCGTGAGGAGTATGCATCGAATGAATGGGAAAAAAAAAAAAAAAAAAATTTATAAAATGTGATGCATAGAGTGATTGATTTTTAATTTTATGATGATTTTTTGTTCTTTGAAAATATGTACTAGTCATTCTGGTCCGGGAATGTAGTGGCCAGACCCTGAAGGTACCTTCGGGCTGGCGGACGAAAAGAATGTCAGCAAAATGACACATGGAAAAAAAAAAAAAAAAAAAAAAAAAAAAAAAAAAAAAAAAAAAAAAAAAAAAAAAAAAAAAAAAAAAAAAAAAAAAAGCCTAAAAAGATTTGAAGGCTGGGGATGAATCGTGGCGACGATTAGGGACCAGGGAGGTAGCCTTCTTGCCTAGGGTGTTCTGGCTCCACTGGCAAGTGTAGTGGGGTCGGGGCTCCCCGATGATGGCATCAAGGACCCTCAGGTATGAGAGGAACGCGTGGGGGTAGCGGTACGCGGAAGGCGTGCCGACTACATGTAGGTTAGGGACGGGGAGGGTAGCCCCATCGAAGAGGGGGGAGTTAGCTGCCCAATGAGGTGGTTGGCTCACCCTGAAGAGGCTTTGGGGACCCCGGCGGGAGATCCTCCGTAAGGAGGCAGTTAGGGTGGGCAGAGACTGCTGCCACGGCACTGCAAGGCGACCATGCTATGTCTTAACAGGCGGAGGCTGGTTGCCTTGGGGTGCTTAACAAGTTAAAAACAAAAAAAAAAAAAAAAAAAAAGATATATTCCGCTCAAAAAAAAAATTTCTGTAATATAAATAAAACTGTTTTTAACAAAATGATACTTACGTCAAAAAAAGGTAAGACACATTTCTATTATCAAAATCTGTAATTAATTAAAAATTTTGTTTAAAAAAAACACATGTTAAATATATGTAATAGACCATAGATATATATATACAATAATAGATAATAAACAATGTTTAAGCGATCCATATAATAAAAAAAAAATCCTGATTGGATTGGTGTCTTAGATTCCCAGTGAAAATCTGAGATTTTTCATCTCATTCATCTGGATCAAAATTTCGTTCAGTTGCCCATCTCCCGTCTGCAAAAGAGGCTGCAGAGTCTCGCGTTGGAAGCATGGCATCTGGAATAGGATACTACGACTAAGGGAAGATCCCTGTACACGTTTATACGGGATCTGGGGGTATGGTATGCCTTGTGTTTGTTTTTAAGGGCAACGGGTGGCCAGGTATATCTGTTTCGGTTCCGCCTGAGCCGCATTGTCGGACCGTGTGGGAGTTCCTTGATGTAGTTGCTATTTCAACCGACATCAGTAGTTAACCTAAGGGAAGACTCCTACCGCACTGCTCTCGGAAGCTAACCTAGAAATATATGGCTGACCACCAGCGAATTAAGGCACCAAACGCTTTAATCTGGTGGACAGGTAATTACTGGCATTCAGCGACCTAGACGTGGCAGCGAATTTCTGTCTAGACAAAGTAAATTTTAATATTTGGATTTATGGATCTGTTTTTAGTAGTTGACGAAATGCGCCTACTCATTTTAGTAAATATATGACAAGTGAGCGGTTGGAACACTTAAGCCGTTGGTTTATGGCACCGCGCTTAGTTCTTACCCTTTACGTATGCTCTAGGAACTATTTAGGACGCTGGTCGCTAAACTGTTCGAGGCTCAGTAGCCGTTTGTGGCACAGACATGTTTAGGGCGACTGAATGGGGTGGTGGCGGGAGAAATGTCAAACAAACCAGTCTTTTTCATTTTCTTTCTCTTATCATTTTCTGGACTATAAAAATCAAATCAAATTGTTCCCATTTCCCCCCCAAAAAAAATTATACCTTGTCAGAGTAATATGTACTTTTTTTATTATAAATAATTTATCCATACTTCAATCTTATAAAAATCGTAAATTTTTTTTCAAACCAGTGACATTAATTGACAGTTTAATAGCATGTTAATAGAATATAATCGCTAGTAATAGCAGCGTTACCACTGATTTATAAACCACAGGTTTATACAGTGATAAACGTCCCCGTTTCATTTATTATTTACAGGTTGTTATACAATATTGATTATGACATTTTTTTAGAACTTGAATTATGATTAATTTTTTTAGAAAAATTATTTTTAACAATTTTATTTATATTCGCATCAACAATTAGTCATTAGAGCGACTTGTCAGTGTAATGTAATTGTACCGGTAAATGTGTAGTCTTGAACAAACTCAGGCCGACCATTCCTGAAACGTGTGGTTAATTGAATCCTAACCACCAAAGAACACCGTTATCCACTATTTAATATACAAATCCGAATTAAAACAACTACCTTTATTAGGATTTGAATCTGAGAACTTCGACTTCGAAATCAGCTGATTTACAACGACGAGTTTACTACTAGCCCAGCCTGGTGGATTAAAAATTTTCTTGATTAACAAATGAAACATAAGATAAATTTATGGAATATGATTATATATTTTTTTTATATTATTTATGTTTGAATAATAATCTAAAGGATATTAAATAAAACAGGTCCTTATTTTGGTTCTTCCTTTTATAATTCTTGCATGTTTGGAAGTTGTAATATTCAGCTAGCTAATTATCTTTCCTTAAAACATCATTTGTTACTATAGTATAATTTTGACAAAAACTCGTCTTTTTAAGTATGAATTTTGTTTTTAATAATAGAGTAGTTCTACTCGTAGATTACGGAATAGATAAGGACAAATGAAGACTCGAAATAGTCATAGCAAATTTTACAAAACTGCTAAATATGTATAAAAAGATGAAAGAAAAAGGTTGGGTTAAAATTTGTAGCAGACAGAAAAAAATATTAAAAAACCTTAAATTTTTACAAAATTAAATCCTGAAAATATGAGGTTGGTCGATAAATTAAGAGCTAAGTATATCTATCATTCCGAAAGTTTATATTAGATAAGAAAGAAATCGAAAAAGATTATTTCTTACATTATCGAAGAAAAGAGAAACAGAAATGGGTGGGAAGTAATTCTAGAGAAATTTAGCATGATATATTAACAATAAGTGGAATATATATCAAACTGAATGAACCTTATCAGTAAAATATATTTCTAACCTTTAAAATAAATAGGATGGAGATAGGGTTTTTCGAAAAAAACAAAATATCGCTATAACTTTCTTATTAACTAAAATATCGAATTTATTTAAAGTTCCTACTATTCTTTGGATAAGGACCTAAAATCTATCTAAATAAAGTTTTTAGATATCACCAACCATTGGCCTAGGGTGTGGAAAAAATGGGGTTTTGAAGACAAAAATATCATACCTCCCGTAACAGGCGCACAGTATCGAGTCGGTTTAAAGTGGCCGGTAGTACTCTAAACATTACCTAAAACTTTTGTCTGAAACAATTTTTAATATGACCAACCTTTACGGCAAGAGTTGACCAAAATGTTGCTGAAATTGTAAGATGGGGCTTGTCGTATGCTAAACATGTGAAAAATTTTTTTTCACATGCAACCATTGTCGCATTGAATAAATTTGAAGTTTTTCTTAACTTTAAGGTGAAAATCTTTGTTATCCCCTGCTTATCACCGGTGAACTCTACCTCCGCCTTCTGGCGTGCCGAAAGGGATTTTTTTTTTTATTTTAGGAAAGATCAGCAACATATTCACCTATTTTTCAAGTTATTATAAACGAATGTAAAATAATTTACAATTTATATAAGTTTGTTTTTATTACACTGGTTTTCTTTGATTTCATTACTTACTTAAGTTTAGTACAAGATTTATAATAAAATTCACAACAGTAACTTCATTAGAGTAATAAAATCATTTAGATTTAACGTCTCAGGATTTTCTGTTTAAAGAGATAATAAGACACAGTTAAAAATTATTACAAACATAAATTAAAAACTTCGCAACAGTTTTATTTTATACGGCTATCAATTTATAATTTCGAGTAATATTACCTAAACTTAAAATCTTTTTGCAATAATATTCGACAGTTATCGATTAATTTTTTTTATTTTTATTATATTTCCCAAAAGAAAATTTCTTTATTTATTTTACGTAATATTTACAAATGAATAGCTTTATATTTAATTTTTAAAAATCAATCGTACTACTAAATAAATAATCGATCATCAACTTGGGCCAACTAATAATTGATTCTAAAAACTATCATGGAATTAAAATATTAAGGTTTTAAGATAATTACCACGAAAAATATGAGAAACTTCAAAGAAATTTTTAACAAAAAAATTACATTTGTAGGCTATTTTTCAAGAAAGTCATCTTATATTTCATTTCATTTTAGTTTATTTTACTATTTATTTATTTCTGGATGTTTCTTACCACATAACCTAAAAACATGTAGTTAATATATGATATGAAAATACTTTATCGCATGAAATTGATCGAGATTCGTAACCGGAACTTTAATTGAAATAAAAGTTTTAATTTCCTCAATAAATATTCCAATATATTTTTCTACTCTTCTCATTTATGTAATTTTTAAGTAATTTATTTTTTATTTATTTTTTTTTTATTATAGGTAATAAACACAATTTACCTTGTTTAAAATACTTAATATTGAACAAGTGATATAGTAATACTTAGTACACTTACAAATTGCTACAAAGGAATTAATTTTTGGTCTTCAACTTTGTTTAAGTCCAACAAAAAAAGGAAGAAATAAAAAAAACAGAATGAACATACTTCCCCATTTACGTTTTTAATTTACGTTTACTTTATATATTTTTTCTTTTTTTAAAGGAGATAAAATTTTCTTTGATAAGTGAAGCGTAAATTAAGGTAACATTTTAATAATAAGTCTATCCTTTGTCAATTAGCAAAGGTATTACTTGTAGTATAAGTTTTTCTTTGAGTTGCAAACATGTTTAAGTGGTATAAGAGAAGCTTAGCTTTTTCTCTTCGTTTTTTTTTTTTTTTTTAATTAACGAGAAAATAAAAAATAATTATAGCTTATTATTGAAAATTACCATTTTATGTTAATTATAAGAAACGTAATAACGATTTACTTAAATATAAAAATAATTATAATCTACTTAATGGATTATTCATACTTACATTGGTTTATAAGAATAGAAGCGAAACATTTCAATACTACACGTGTATGATGATTATGACCATTCAGTGAATTACAATACTATTCCAAAGTCATTGTGATCTTTGTATGTAGAATTTACATTATACAGCACAGAACTAACTTAAGAAAATTTTGATAAGCTATGGATAGAATAAATATTTAATGAAAATATAAGCGAGTCTTTTAGTTGGAATTTTCTCTAATAAAATATCTTTGTTGAAACTGATTTTCTCTAATAGAATATTACACTCTAATCAGACTCAGAAAGTTTCAAAATAGACCCCATACAATCTTTTTAACTCTTATTCTCTGTAATCGAAATTTTTATATACACATTTTTTTTAAATTAAAATTTTAATCCTTTGATTTAAAAAAAAATAGCGCTTTATTTTTGAAAATCAATCGGCAAAAAACCCAGTTATTTTAGAAAAAAGCTGACAACACAGTTTTCTGACTTTTCTGTCTCGGCTTTTTTCTGATGCATGGGCTTACACACACATCCAAAAACCCACATACACACACACACACCCACAACTTCATTTAAAATATTTATCATTTTATTTAAATATATCTTTTGTTTATTTAATTCAGCTAATCTAACTAAAGCGGGGGTGCAAACCGTATTTCATTCGCGCGAGTGTGGTGATACTAGCGATCACTTTAAATACTTTTTACTTTTTAATTCTACGTCTTACCTGTGACGTTACAATACAGCAGACAACTACAGCGAGATCCAAGACAATCGGGGATACCGGTGTTCTTTGATAGTTGGGTTTCAATTAACCACACATTTCAGGAATGGTTGTCCTGAGACTGTACAAGACTACAGTTCATTTACATGAATACGTATCATCCTAATACTTACAGTGGTTCCGGAGCCTAACCAGAAAAAGAGAGAGAGAGGGAGAGAGAGAGAGACGACTACAACTAATTTCAGCTGACCTCCAAGTCGTAAGTTCTAAGGTTCAAATCCTAGTAAAGGCAGTTACATTTATACGGATTTGTGTTCTTTGGTGGTTGAGTTTCAATTAACTACACATCTCAGAAATTGTTGACCTGAGACTGTACAAGAATACACTTTTTTTACATTCATACGTATTATCCTCATTCATCCTCTGAAATAATACCTTACAGTGGTTCCGGAAACTAAACAGAAAAAGAGAGAGACGACTACAGCATCTGTAAGTCAGTGCTACACAAGCGCTTTTTGTGTGAAAAGGGGATACTGTTGATGCAGTGCTTAGCCATTAGTATATTTAGAGCATTTCTGAAGTGGGGTGCGATTTTGCAAAAACTTTTTTTGCAAATATTATTATTTTTTATAATTGCTAAGAAATGTGCGTAAAAAAATAAGACCTTAATTATGTAAAATCTCGAGATACTCAGGATGACCTTGCTCTACAGCTGCACCCCCTTGACCTTTTTGTTTAAAATTTAATGGCATCAATAGCCCATACATATATATCTTTATATATATATTTCTTGTGTGCGTGTGTATGAAAGTGAACTCCTCCTAAACGGCTGGACTGATTTTAATGACATTTTTTGTGTGTGTTCAAGGGGATTCGAGAATGATTTAGATTCACAATTTGGTCCACTGGAAAGTGTTTTTAATTAATTTTTTATTTATAAGTAGTTGTTGATTTTAAAATGTTTTACATTGGATCCGGCAGACTGCACTACCATCGCAGTATCGAATATTCAATAATATTCTATTTTAATTTTAGTTTGTCCCGACAGTTGGTGCTGTGATCAAATTGAGAAAAATATTTCGTAATTTTGTGTAACAAAAAATCGCGAGAAAACAGTTTTTGAATAAATAAGAGGCTAATAAATCAGATGGAAATGTAAACAAAGGAAAACCAATCAGATCAATGCAAGATGGCCGCTGTCGAACACAACGACCAATCACAAAGAGCCCGTATGGCCGTTGCCAATGTAAACAAAATCACAACTGATTAAGTAACAAGTAGGCAGCACTGCGATCGCGTTTAGAATTGTGCGCGTATTGAGAAATATTATATTATTATTTATTGAAATAACGTTTTAAAGTGTAATTAAAGAATATACATTGTGCAAATTTATAAGGTACAGTATTGAAGTGAAAATGTGTTTTTAATTTATTTATGTGTTGTTGATCTTGGGATGGTTAAAGTTCACAATTGGGTCCGGTAGGCAGCGCGTGGGTCCGGTAGGCAGACCTGCGATCGCGTTTAAGTTTTTTTTTTAATTTTTGGTTTATCAGTCAAACCCGGTAGTTGTGCTGCGATCGGATTCTAGGAATTTTTTTAATTTTGTTGCTTTTTCGCATATCAGTTACTTGCGTCGTAGCTTAGTGTTGTTCTTACATTAAAACTCGTATTTAGAGAATACTTTGAATTAAATCCAATAGGTAGTGCTGTTCTGACAATTGGATTTATTTACATTCTGAATTTTATAAAGTTAAAGGTGAAATTTTAGAAGGTTCCGTAATGTTTTGTAAGTTTCTTAATGTTCAGTATTAATTGTAATGATTTTGCAGCCACAACACATTTCGTTAAAAAATTATTTTCACCGAATACTGTGATTAGAGAGTGGTGTGAATTAAATCCGATAGGTAGTGCTGTTGTTTTGCCATTTGGATTTATTTACATTCTGACTTTTATAAAGTGAAA
Organism: Lycorma delicatula; assembly: GCF_047948215.1. NCBI lineage: Eukaryota > Metazoa > Arthropoda > Insecta > Hemiptera > Fulgoridae > Lycorma > Lycorma delicatula. Next base: position 32,609,500 of record NC_134457.1, on the reverse strand, counting down.
GTTTAAATTTTGTTAAATTGCTAATGTTCAGTTTTATGAAACTTTTTTAAGGTTTTATGAAACTTTCAATTGTTGTCATTTAATCTGTATGTATACTCAGATCTAGCAATAGCTAAGCATTGCAGAGTCTGCTAGAAATCCGCGCTTATTGAGAATTTTATATTATATTATTATTTATTGAAATAACGTTTTAAAGTTTAATTAAAAAATGTACATTGTGCAAATTTGTAAGGTGCAGTATTGAAGTGAATATTTTACATGGTTTTTCATGAATTTTAATGATGTATACACGTGCATTCAATAACAATCAACTTAACCTACAAATTTAAATTGTCAGTTCTCATTTGATTCTATGCAACTTATGAAGTATTGAACGGCTCTTTGAAAATAAAAAATTTAAGTTTGTAAAATAAATTATAACATTTCTAAATATAAGTTACTTATAATATAGTTTAAAGTATATTTAAAAAATTGCATTTATAATGTTTTAGCTGATTAATTTTATAAAAAGTTTTCTAAAATTATTTTTAATTTACAATTATCTAAATTTTGGTAAAATAGATGTTAAAATAAAGAATGAGAAAAATGATAAAAACTTCTACTAAAATTTTAACTACGTTGCTTTTTTACAGTGCTTTAATTTTTTTATTAATTGATTAATTAAGCTGTTACATGGTTATGAAACATCAAAACTATTAAATAAATAAAAAAAATATGTAGGAGGTACTTTTTTAGAATGATGTTAAGTGAAAATTAGTAGTAATGTGGATGAAAATTTATTAATTACACTAATTATTAATTTTACGACGTTTGGATTTATAATTCAATTTTCATCGGACATTTCAATATTTAGTGAAAATAAGTATTAACCATACTACACATAATTAATCAATAGACCCATTACAATAATACAACAATCACAAACTGATAATATCATAGTAATAGTCATTTTAATGTAATTTAGAACACATTCCTGCTAATTTTAACTTAATTAAGCTACTTATATTTATGTGTATGCATTTATTACAGAATAATGCCGCGTCAGGACAACGTCTATCGGGTCCGCTAGTATATATATATATATAAGTAATCTGACCAAGTATGGTCAAAATCGGTCGAGTAGTTCTGGAGATATAAGGTGATTTAGATTGCGACACCGAACACACACACTTACATACTAATATCCGGGAAATTTCCATCCAATTTTTGGGTTTTTTGGTTTCTTAAACGTCAGAACGTAAAGAACCCGTGAAAACCGCCTATGTTCAAATTGGACCGATTACAATACTTTCTCCCATGTAAAGCTATAGTTTTGCTATTGCGCTGGGCGGTAAAGTAAAATGACATAATTGTTAGCCAGATTTCATCTCCATCTCTAGTGAAATGTTTAGTGAACTGAAACAGTTATTAAAATTAATATATTTTTATAATTAAGGATTAATGATCGATAAATTGTTTCTTAATGTACCACTTATCTACAAAACTTCATTTTTAAGTCAAAACAAAACTATAGTGTTTGCAGAGCTTAGAAGAAAGAATTCGTCTTACGAACAAAAATTCTGCCAAATGAATTATCATAATGATCACTTCTATACTATAATAAGTCGATTTTTACTAATTTTTTTCAAGAGATATACTGGTTATCACACATCTTCCTTTTGATTGATAAACTGAAGATGCTAGTTCAAATTCAGGGAATTTTTTTTTTACAATTTTCCCTTAAAATTAAATTTCTCGTTTCAAAAGGTTTTGTATTTTAAATATTGTATTGCAAACAAATAATAATATTTTTAATGATATAAAATCTACCTAATTTTTTACTATTTAATAAATAATAAAATAAATGTAATTTATCAACAGGTTGTGCATATGTACAGTTGTAATAAAATTGTTGTATTAAGTATTGTACCGTGGTAGTACTACTAATAACACTAATGAGTTATTTTTATTCTAATAATTTATTTTATTTTTATTTTCATTGCTATAATCTTACTTTTAAGTTGAAAATCGATTATTAGTTAAATTCTTTTGACACCATTTTTTTTTTTTTTTTACTTATATTTTATTTTTTGAAAGTGGAACTTTTTTATATTGAAATAGCAGACGTGCGTCTTATGTTTAGAAAAAATATCCAAAATGTTTTCCTAAACTCAGTTTTCCAAATGAAAAAAAGTTTTTTTTTTTTAAATTCTGCATGAAACGTTAAGACACACTCAAAGTTCACTTAGAAATATTGATCGATAAATACTGAGAAGGACAAGAACGTTGGAATTCAAGTAACTGGTGCTGAAACGTATTTAGGAAACTCCAGATTACACTACAAGAAGTAGAGAGCTAAAGAAAAGATGACCTTATACCTACTAAATATTCCCCAATATTATTACATTTTAAAGTAATCTAACGAAACATAGTCTTTTCAGATAATCCTAGCTCGATTTTGATTGTTCTGTACAAGCGATATACAAGTTATCACGCATTTTTCTTTTATTTAATACACTGAAAAATGTAGTTTGGATTGAGGAACATTTTTTTAATAGTTTTCCTTTAAATTATACAGTACTGTACACGTTTTAAATAGTGTTTTATAAAACACCTCTTATTACAGCGATAGAAAACTAACAAAACTAACAAATTAGTGTCTTGTATTGTGTTTTTTAAGGATTTTTAAATTGTGAGATTGTTGTGTCATCCCAAGAAAAGAAAATTATAAACTAAATTTTCTGGTAATATTTTGACACATTTCATTAAATAACAGCCTATGCATTTCTTACTGATAAAAATTATAATTCAGGCTAATACATTGTATTTACGAAGAGTTCATAATTTATTAATATTTTACATCGCGGTAAAATTAAATCTAATATTATATATATATATATATATAATATCTACTGATTATATTAACCGAAACAAATATGTTTTTATTGCCACTAATACAGCAGTCTGCACTTAATAAGTACATAACGTTCATGACTAACTGGAATTTGAGAGTAGGATACTTTATATATAATACAAGTATAATAAGTATTGTAACGGACCAGTATAACGGACCAGAGTAATGGATTTCTTCTAGTTAAAAAGAAAGAGAAAAATTATAATGAAAAGAAGAATCCAGAAGGAACTAAAAGAGATCCTTTTCTTAGAATAACGGGTCCGTTAATTTATTCTTTGTAAAACAATGGCTCCTCCAAAACCTGTTGTTCGACCAGACGGGGGTTAACGAACCAGAATAAGAGTCTATCGAAAAACGTAAGGGCGCAGACGATGAAAATTGTTACGCTTCAACAATTAAAGTGATGTACTGGTTCTGCAGGCCAGGGGATATAGATACTTCCAGGGACAACTGGAGAGAGTCAGCAGTTCAACGAGGCCGTGTTCAGCGCAGTTGTGATTACAAGCAATAACAGTGAGTAGTTCTGTGAGGCTGTGTTCATTTGTGATAACATCGACATCAATAAGCGTGTGGTAACGAGTCAAGAATACGTCACTAGTATTCCAGCGTAGATAGTGGCTAAATACAAAAATTTGTTAGGCGAATTATTGGTAAACAGTAGGGAAAATGACAGTTTCTATTCATTCATAAAGTAGGGTGTAGTTCTTTTATAAACAATAAATGTAATAATATTTGCAGAAAGTGAATTATATGAACTCAGACTTTTCTGATTTTATGTGATTATTAGTGGAATATTAGTTTCTACTAGCCATTGCATTAAATGCCAGTAATTAAATTAAAGCCAGTGTTTATTAAATGGGGGACCATATTGTGGTAATTATGAATTGAACTATTATTAAATAGATCTTGCCTTTTAATGTTTAATTACTATTCTGTATGTTTATCTATTTGTTGTCATTATTATTTTTACTTTCAATGTTTTAGAGTAATAAATTATATTTATAAGACATTTTTAGTTTGTTAGTCTCTTAATATTTTGTCGAACCGGTAACCCGCGACAGTATATAATACAAATCTCACGGTAAACATAATGATAAATTCTATGTTGAAAAATGTAACATTATTCCTAGAGAATACTTTGAATCGTAGGGAAGTCAGGTTTTTTCCCTTCGGGACAAGATAAAGTAATTATGCATTTTTTAAATTTTTACTTACAATTTTGGATAATTGAATTTTCTTTTTTCTTACAGTTAAAAACTGGAAAACGTATCTAAAATATTACGAATTTATTATTCTTATTTATTCTCAGGTATCTTTGCCACAATTATTCACTTTACAAAATCATTAAATAATTTTACATAAACAATTTATTAGGCATCATTGATTATTAAATCGTAATTCAATAATAATATTAAAACGCCAGTTTATTGTAGCATTACATATACTAAAGTGAGATAGTCTAAAGGCTAACAATAATAATTACACGTTTTATAAACTGAATATTATCAAAAGATGTAATATTTATGAAGATAAAAAAAATTATAATTAGTAAACAGGTTGTTGTATTCTTTAATTTAGTACTTTGCAAATTTGATATATAAAATACCAATCTTATAGATTTACGAGGTGTGTGAGAAAAGTAATGAGATTGATTTTTTACTTGCCAAAGTTTTTATTTTTTTCAAACAATAATATTATCTCCTTCAAAGTAGTTTCCTTGGGCAGCTATACACCGGCGGAGTCGTTGTTCCCATACCCAAAATTGTAACATGACTTTTAAGACATGTTACAATTTTTGGAAAAGGAAAAAGTCACAAGGACTCAAATCAGGTGAATAGGGGGGTTGAGGAATCGTAGGAATGCGTTATGAGGTCAAAACTTTCCTGATGGAAATGGCCGTGTGACATGGGGCATTGATATGATGAAGTATCTGGCATTGACATGATGAAGCATCTGCTTGTCTGCAACGTCTGTTCTCACGCTAATCACTCTTTTCCTGAGCCTTTCAAGGACACCTTTGTTAAACACTTGGTTGACAGTTTGTCATGGAGGAACAAATTCTTTATGCACGATACACCTACTGTCAAAAAAGCAAATCAGCATGGTTTTGTTCTTTGATTTGCTCATTCGACAATTTTTCGGTCGAGGATATGACGGAGTGTGCCACTCTTCGCTTTGCTGCTTTGTTTCAGGATCGTACTCAAATATCCAGGATTTGTCACCTGTAATCACACGATTGAAGAATTGTTGGTTATTGTCAATCCTTTCAAGAAGATCAACGCACACCTTTAGCATGTCCCTGCATGACGGTCTTATCTCACAAGAACCCTCACACGCTCATCGTTTTCGTCAGATTTTGAAGTTGAAGGTCTCCCTGAACGAGGTTGATCTTCAACGTGTTCGCGGCCTTTCAAAAATGATTTGTGCCAGCGGAAAACTTGTGCTGTTGATAAGCAATGTTCCCCATAGGCTAGTTTCAACTCTTCAAAGGTCACACGAGCGGATTCCTTAAGTTTAACACAGAACTTGACTGCACAACGTCGCTGTAAATTCCGATGCTCCATTTTCGTAACACACAACTTTAATGATGGCGCTGTCAGAATAATTTGTTGGCTGAACGGAGTTGAAACTCGTACTGAGCATGTGAAAGTGATGAACAAACCAGTCTGGCACAGACCGTAGACACAGCGTTTCCAGATCGCTCGAAGTGTTACCAATCTCATTACTTTTCCTCATTACTTTTTTCTCATTACTTTTCTCACACACCTCCATTAAATTCAGAAAATATATTTACAACTATTGGTTTGATTTTGAGATTAAAAAAAGTTTGGAAGTATGTTTACTTATTTTGGTTCGGTTTGGTTTGGTTTTCTTGGCATTTCTTCCGCCACCACACCATTCGGTCACCTTAAAGCATAAGACCGAATGTCTGTGCCACAAATGGCTACTGAGCCTCGAAACAGTTTAGCGACCATTGTCCTATCTCGCTCCTAGAGCTAATATAAAGCGTGAGCGGAATAAGCGTGGTACTATACACCGCTCGTTTGCGTGTCCCACCGCCCACTTGTGATATATCACTAAAATGGGTAGGCGCACCCCTTCAACTATTAAAACATATATGACTATCAATAATTAAATTTATCTCGTCAAAGAAAGCAATTCGCTGCCACGCCTAGGCCGCTGAATGCTAGCAAGTACCTGTCCACCATTAAAGCGCTTGGAGCCTTAATCTGGCTGGTAGCCAGCGATATCTCTCGGTTAGCTTCCTACAGCAGCGCGGTAGAAGTCTTTTCCCTTAGGTAAACAACTGAAGTCGGTTGAACAAAGAAACCGCAACAAGGAACTCCCACGCAGTCCGATAATGCGGCTCTCGCCATCTTTACTTACAGAAAAAATAACAAACAAGTGTGGAATATTTTGTAGATTAATATTTTAGAATCTGTAGAAAAAAATTAATAGTGATTTTCGGTTCGTAAATTGTGTATTGAGCTATTTCTCCCCCACTCCTAAAAAAAAAGAATGACAAAAAGTAAACTACAAATAACATTTATATGAATAATTCAATAATCTTTAAAATATGTTGAGTTTATTTTCTACATAAATTAGTTTTAAGATTAAAAATTATCAGTTCTTCCTATATTTAATTCTTTATTTTTATTATAAATAATAATTGATATAAAGAGTTTCATTGATTTAATAAAAAGAAAATTAAATTGTTTCATTTCATAAAGTAATTTAATTTCAATGCTAATTTAACGTTATAATACATTTAAATTAATAATCGCTGTATTATTGTGTTATTAAAATTTAGAATTTACTTAATTTCATACTACGTTAATTAATCAGTCCGAATTATCAATAAAGTTAAGAGACTGAATAAACATGTTTTGGTTTTTTAAAATAAAAAAAAAATTTGTCTCACTTTTAATTACTTTACTTTGTAAGAAACGTTATTGGTTTTAAATCTAAATTTAGAAGTAGGTTTTCTCTGACAATAACGGCTGATTAAATGAACCGAAGCAAAACGTTTACACTAATTAATTTTTTTTTCAATCCATTTTATTTAGACAGATCTTTTTATGTCAAATTAATTATTATATATATATAATATGTCTTAAATAAGATGAAATTAATTTCCTTTAAAATTCTTGAAAATGTAAATTTATTTATTCCTTTTTTTATATTTATGTATACATCACATTATTATCTAAAAAAAGAATTTTTTTTCTTCAGTTCGAAATTAAATTATACGATAAAAGCGCATAAAAAATCTTATTTTAGTTATGCCAGTGCTAATTTACCAAGAAGACAAGAACACTCATCCTTGAATGAATAAGGATTCATTCATTCCTAAGAGCGCAGGGCTAACTAAGTGTATTTTTACCAAACACCCGTGGTAACAATACACATGCATGGGTATTTGATAATAATGCACATGGTTACTTCTTTATAAGCCCAATCATCATCAGTAAATTACGTGTAATATTTCTAAGGTTCGAATCTTTGTAAAGGCTTATTTTAACGCTAGACTGTGGATACCGATGTTCTTTGGTAGTTGGGTTTCAATTAACCACGCTTCTAAGGAGTGGTCGAACTGAGCCTGTTCCAAACTACATGTTTACCGATATATTTACACTTATATTGCACAACATTTACAAATACGTTAGCCCTGGCAAGCCGATACTGATAATTGTATATGTCTATATATACACATTCAGTTTTCCGACAATAGCTGGAAAACTGGTTGAGAAAACAAACTAAAACTCTACCCAAATTCATTCATTAACATACATATTGCTACATACACATGAATAAAATCTTAACATATATTATTGTTTGTCCATTATAAAAAGAAAAAAAAAATCGCATTTATTCTGTTGAATTCTGGAGCAGAAATAACATGTAATATAAAAATTGTTATTTAAAGTGTGGAAATTTCTTCTAAATGAATTTTTATTTATTTTCAAACTAGAAATACTAGTGTTATTACACTGTAAATGATTGAAATTTAACTAAAAAATGAAAATATAAAGTTATTCAATGATTATAACAATGTTAAAAAATGTTTACAAAAAATTAATTATTATAAATTATACACATACGAGTATTACTCCCTTGTATAACTTATATATTTCAAATAACTTTTAAAGTTAGAAATACTAACAATAAAAATTATTAAATTTATTTAAATGTAATGTCAACTTTTTTTTTATTAAAATATAAGTTTCAGTGGATAGAGATCTAAATACTCTCGAGCTATTTAATTTTTTTAAAGATTTATGGTAAATAAACTTAAAAATATTAATGGTGTTTAAACACACATTTTAAAAAGTTCTATATTTTTCTAAAAACTAGCATAATAATTTACTATCATGTAACAGTTATCTTTTTTGGGTATGAAAGCGATTTTTATTGTAGTTAAAAAATGAGATTACTTTGGGAAGTTTTTTAAACAATGACCTGATTCAGTGAGTTGAAAATGGACATTATTGGACGAGTAGAGAAAATATTATCATCAATATATGAATTTTGTTCTACATAAAGCTGCAGGATGGTTTATCACAGTTTCATGTCAACTATGAATATACCTGTTATCTAAATTCACTTTGTAATAAATTTGTATAAATACTACACAATAATATACTATACAATATACACAATAATTTGGACAGAATACTTTCTTAAAAAATCTTATAACTGTCGTTTACCATTCACTTCGAATTTCTCCATTAAATTTATTTGATTAATCAATCACTTGCAAACATATCATCAATATTATTGTGAAGTTAATTGAAATACTTTACTTGAATATTACAAGACGATCAACACAGTAAGGAGACTTTTTTCAATTGACGTTATTTAAAAAAAAAAATATTTATAATTTTATTTAATTTAATTGACTTTAATTTTATTATTACAGTTCCATAATCTATTTACCAGCTACTGCCAGGTCTGGGTGTGTGTGTGTGTCTGTAAGCAAATGAAATTACCGCTACTGGATTGTCAGGGCTGACGATACTGCAGTGTAAATGTAAATGTACTGGTAAGCACGAAGTCTGGAACAGATTCAGGTCGATCACTCCTGAGATGTGCGGTTAATTGAAACCCAACTACCAAAGAACGCAGGCCTCCGTGGCGCGAGTGGTAGCGTCTCGGCCTTTCATCCGGAGGTCCTGGGTTCGAATCCCGGTCAGGCATGGCATTTTCACACACGGTACAAATCATTCATCTCATCCTCTGAAGCATGCCTAACAGTGGACCAGTAGGTTAAACAAAAAAAAAAATTAAAAAACTCCCAAAGAACATCGGTATCCACAGTCTAGGATTCAAATTCATATAAACAATCGAAAATCACCTGAATTTTTATAAAAATTCTTTTAGTAAATATTTATAATGTGTATAAATACTGTCTAAGGCTATATATATATATATATATATGTGTGTGTGTATGTGTGTGGGTATTGTGTGCGTGTGTGTGTGTGGGTGTGTGTGTGTGTGTGTGTGTTTTTTTTAAATATAAAATATTAACTTTTATTTCAATGTAAACCATAAAATACTTATTATTTATTTAAAAGTGTTTGGTATCCCCTATCCACAAAATCTTTTATAAAATACGAAAAAAATTAGTTTCTACTAAAAGTACTGCTCTAATTGCATCAAGACTGTACTATTTAGTTTGTTTGATTGAAAAGCATTCTCTGTTCGGTACCGATATGTGAAAACTTAACACTTGGCAGAATTATTCCCCTTAAGGTACTTTGAAGAAAAAGGAAACATAAATGTTATATTAAGGACATTTATACGTGTTGAGATTACTGTGAAATATTTAGTTAAAATAATTATTCAGTTATAATAAAATATTAGCATATTAAAAGATTTTCATTTGAAACAATTCCTACAAGGTAAAATAAAATTAAAATTCTTAATTCTTGAACTCATTTCCAACCCATTGTTCAAAAAGAATGGCTAAAATTCGAAACAAATATATGTCCAAGAATTTTAGATTTTTCGTTCAATCTGTAAAAAGGTATATTACAATAATTAAGAGCAGATTTCATAATTCCGATATGTATTATTTTGAGAGTGCTTGATTAACTTTTGAATAAGCATGATTGTTCAGTAGTTGTCAGTTTAACCTTAACAGATACAGAATCTTTCTTCATTCTTGAAGAAGAGAAGAAAAAAGATGTAAAGCGATTCCTTAAAAACTATTCAATATTGTTACTTCAGTTGAGGTAATAAACTTGCTTTACACACACAGGAATATTATTGGATTGCCTGAAACATTAGCAGGGATTCTTTATTTAACTCAGTGGTTCCCAAACTATTCCAAGTCGCGGAGCCTTTTTCAATTAAAATTTTTTTATAGCACCCTACCCATGTGAAAGTATGATTACTCGTAAGTAAGAGATAAAAATAAAACTCGTGTATCTTCATTATTTTTTTACTTTATTAACATTAAATTAATAATTATAAATGTCTTGGTTCAATTAATTATGAAGCTTTTACCATATTTCGCGGCGCCCCTGTGACGAGGCTCCCCGGGGCTTCGCGGCGCACAGTTTGGGAATCACTGATTTAACTATTCAAAGTATAATAATGGTAATGGTGAATGAAATTTAGTCGCATAGGAAGAATAAAAATAAATAAGTAGCCCAAATATATCTTTTCCAATTAATAAATAAAATAAACAAAAATATTTTTTATTCAATCATAGGCTTTACTGATGTGATCTGTGTGATGTGTTAATGTGTACTGACCATAATACCAAGAGATTCATCCTCTTTAAATACTAATACTAATGCTTTAAATACTAATACTTTATCAGTTATAATTAAACTCCTACTTTAATATCTTTAATCATTTATTTGTTTTTAGTTGACTATTATTTTCTCAGAATCACATACTGTATAATTTTTTTTTATAAAGTTTTACTACTTGATGATTTCATAATTGAACGAAGTAATTTTTGCCAAACTTACAACTATTTTACAACTCCAATTTGTTGTGCTTTACAGCAATTTAATCTAAATCTATTACAGAACATTTTCGAACTCAATTTTTTTTTTTTTTTTTTAAATAATGATTGTTATAAAATTACCAATTTTATTCGGTAATTTTTGTTCCAGAAATTTCAATTTAGTCTTTATTCCTGGAAATGAAATATTCACTAACTCAACTGTAAAAAAGACCCATATTTATTTAAGTTTTATTTACTTTTATCAGTAGAAACATTCTGAAATGTTTTCCTTTCTAGGATATTTATTTTTTATAAACAAGAACTTAAACATGTAATATCAATATCTGTGATATATACTCTGTTAACTGGTCTCTGGCAGTTTTTTCAAAGCTTACAAAAATAAACGATCAGAAATATTTTGTTTATGGTATCGTTTTTTTTATTGTCTTTATGCATAAATGTTTTGAGTGACTATAAGAAAAATCATACGCATAAAAAATGAAGGATAATTTGCAAAGCTTTTATTTAATTAAATTTTTAATGAAATAATAATTATTCTGTACGAATAAATAATAATTTTACGAAATAAAAGTATTGGTCTATGTATATGATGTAGAACCCTCGGAAATCAATGAGAAATCCTATTTAATAGAATTTTTGAAATGTAATTTTACTATAAAACAATTTTATTCAACTTTTATTAAAAGAAAATTTATTATTTCCAATAAAAAAAGAATTGAATGGTTTTTCTGTAGAAAATTAATTTTTTTAAAATATAATTTACAGTATACAATTGTGTTTTTGTTTGATAGTAATGGTTTTTCTACAAGAAAGTTGTTTTTTTTTTTTTAATTTGGCCGAAGTTATAATTTTATTTTAATAATCATTTTTTTAATAAAAACAAAGGTAGAAAAAACATTTTAAATAACGCAGTATTCCAATTATTAATGTGTATCGTAAAAAAAAACAAAAAAACTACAAAATAGCCAAAAAAAAGTAATATTCCTAAAATGTAAATATAAAAGGCAATTCAGTTTGAATTATTTAAATCCAATTACAGCAGCTAACTGCAGCTTGTTTAATGTTTTTCAATCCAATCCCTTCCGTGCTTTTCACGATCCCTCTTTCCAAACACTTCTCTTTCATTTCTCCTTTTTTTCTTTTTTACTCATTCTACACATAATAACCTCGGCTCACATCTGCTCACATCAACTTTCTACACACATTTATAATCTTTATCATTTCCCTTTACAGAATTTTCAAGTATACCTCGGTTATCTTTACCTCATCTATTTTGTTTCAACTGCTTTTTCATATACAACAGCAAAGCAAAAGTAAATTTAAATAATCGATAAAAGCATTTCATTATCCGATTAAACGTAATCATATACGGTTTTTACTCTCTCAGCATTTTAATAAAGATGGAGGCATTTTAACTCTCAATGAAACTTTTCTAATATAATGTAATGTAAGATGATTTTTTGTTATTAGTATTTAAGTTTACACTAATATTTTATAAACGAATTGTTTTTTTTTTTTTTTGTCTTCAGTCATTTGACTGGTTTGATGCAGCTCTCCAAGATTCCCTATCTAGTGCTAGTCGTTTCATTTCAGTATACCCTCTACATCCTACATCCCCAACAATTTGTTTTACATACTCCAAACGTGGCCTGCCTACACAATTTTTCCCTTCTACCTGTCCTTCCAATATTAAAGCGACTATTCCAGGATGCCTTAGTATGTGGCCTATAAGTCTGTCTCTTCTTTTAACTATATTTTTCCAAATGCTTCTTTCTTCATCTATTTGCCGCAATACCTCTTCATTTGTCACTTTATCCACCCATCTGATTTTTAACATTCTCCTATAGCACCACATTTCAAAAGCTTCTAATCTTTTCTTCTCAGATACTCCGATTGTCCAAGTTTCACTTCCATATAAAGCGACACTCCAAACATACACTTTCAAAAATCTTTTCCTGAGATTTAAATTAATTTTTGATGTAAACAAATTATATTTCTTACTGAAGGCTCGTTTAGCTTGTGCTATTCGGCATTTTATATCGCTCCTGCTTCGTCCATCTTTAGTAATTTTACTTCCCAAATAACAAAATTCTTCTACCTCCTAAAAAAAACGAATTGTAATAAAAACTATTTATTTATTTATATAAGACTATTTATTTTATAAAAAGAGGAGACGCTCACTATTTGATTTATTTTATGGAGATTCTACTAAGGGGTTTACCATGTACGTATGCTTATACGTTAGGTGCAAAAAAAATTAGAAATATATTTCTATTGGCTAAATTAAAGAAGATAAAAAGTTAGTTTTACAATGTATGCATTCTTTAATGACAGAGAACTTTTTGTTTAAAAATTTATTACGCGAACAATCTGAGTAGCTGCATATAGTCTTCATCGTTGACAAGTAACTATGAAAAGCCACATTCTATAACTTCTTGTAAAAATTGAATTTTATATCTTCTGCACCTTTCTTGATGCACTTTTCTCTTAATCCCTTATCTTAAATTAAATAAAAATAGATCAACCCAAAATAAAAAAAGATTAAAATTCCCAAGATTAAATTCACTAATTTTCAATTCAAAACATATTTATCCCAAAAAGAACTACATAGTAATAACCAAGCCTCACTCCGAAAAGAATATTTACATTACTATAATTTTTTTGTTTTTTCGTTACGAAAATACGAGGTGTGTGAGAAAATTAATGAGATTGATTTTTTACTTATCAAAGTTTTTATTTGTTCAAACAATATTATCCCCTTCAAATTAGTTTTCTTAGACAGCTATACACCGGCGGAGTCGTTCCCACTCCAGTAGCAGCGCTGGAAAGCTTCAACTGGTAGGGCTTTTAATTAGTCGGTCACAGTCTTTTGAATGTTCTCCAGATTTACAAAATGACGTCGTTTTAAGACATGTTTCAATTCTGGGAAAAGGAAAAGGTCACAAGGACTCAAATCAGGTGAATAGTGGGGTTGAGGAATCGTAGGAATGCGTTTTGAGGTCAAACATTTCCTGATTGAAATGGCCGTGTGACACGGGGCATTGATATGATGAAGCATCTGCTTGTCTGCAACGTCTGTTCTCACGCTAATCACTCTTTTCCTGAGCCTTTCAAGGACACCTTTGTAAAACACTTGGTTGACAGTTTGTCGTGGAGTAACAAATTCTTTATGCACGATACTCCTACTGTCAAAAAAGTAAATCAGCATGTTTTTGATCTTTGATTAGCTCATTCGACATTTTTTCGGTCGAGGAGATGACGGAGTGTGCCACTCTTCGCTTTGCCGCTTTGTTTCAGGTTCGTATTCAAGTATCCAGGATTCATCACCTGTCATCACACCATTGAAGAATTCTTGGTCATTGTCAATCCTCTTAAGAAGATCAACGCACACGTTTCTTCGATTCTCCTTCTGTTCCGTTTTGAGGTTTTTCGGCAACAATTTCGCACAAACCTTTCGCATGTCCAAATCATGTGTCAAAATTTTATTTACGGTAAAAGTGTTTAAATTTAACTGTTCACTCATCATCCTTATTATTAAACGACGATGTGAGCTTACAAGAAGCCTCACACGCTCAACATTTTCGTCAGCTTTTGAAGTTGATGATCTCCCTGAGCGAGGTTGATCTTCAACGTGTTCTCGGCTTTCCTAAAATAATTTGTGCCAGTGGAAAACTTGTGCTCTTGATAAGCAATGTTCCTCATAGGCCGGTTTCAACTTTTCAAAGGTCACACGCGGATTCCCCAAGTTTAACAAAAAATTTGATTGCATAACGTTGCTCTAAATTCTGATGCGCCATTTTCGTAGCACACAACAAAAATACAACTTCACTGATGGCGCTGTCAAAAATAATGTCTTGGCTGAACGGAGTTGAAACTCGTATTTAGCATGTGGAAGGGATGAACAAACCGGTCTAGCACCGACCGGTAGACACAGCGTTACCAGGTCGCTCGCAGTGTTACCAACCTTATTACTTTTCTCACACACCTCATATAATGTTTCGTTGAATAATTTTAATATATATCTTATTATTATAAATTTTTCGTTTTTATTTATAGTTACCATCAGCCCTTTCTAAAACAAATATTTTATGAATATAACGAACGTAACAGATTAATATAACAATAATAATTTCAAAAAAAAATTAAACGGTTTTTATTATTAAAATATTATCTCTCGTGTGAGTCAGGTTTTTTATTTTAGAAAATCATGTATGATTTTCCTTTTATTAATTTAAAATTACAACTTATTTTTTTATTACTTAGATATTCATGGGTTGAATGTTATTAACGTACATGACAATTTAAAGTGTGTGAATACAATTAATTATTACTTATTACTTTATACACTGAAATGAAAATTTCTTTAAAATAAACAAAAAAAGTTTCTTTTTTTATATTTAGATTATAGAGGATAAAATTTAAAAAAAAAAAAAATGTGGTGGATTATTAAATTGAATATTGTAGTAAGCTAAAAGCTGCTGAATGAGATGGAAGGCTCTAAGGGTGCGGTGGGGTGGTGAAGATAACTCATTAGGAAACGGAATAGACTTTAATATCTGTTCCACAAAAGTTTAAGAACTAATTATGAAGACCATTGAGCTAGCTTGAAAAGTGATTATTAGCAGAAAGTTATGAAAACCGAAGATCTCCGGAATTGTTCGCTATTTTGAGATACAGTAATGAGTATAAAACTGTTGAAGCTTTGGATTCTTATTATGAAAAGAGTTTAGGGTGAGATATGAATATGCATTTGTTTCAAATGTCTTATTTAATTGAAAGTTTAAAATAAGTGGATATTATTATTACTACATTTATTCTAATGCCCTTTACTGAATTATTCTTGTATTTAGTTTACGCTAGAAATACAAAGTTTGTTAATCTATTAATTAATTAAACGTTCCCGTTTTCCACAGAATGATACTTAAATATATATACTGCATTTATGATTTTAAAAATAGATTTTTAAGCACTGGTACTATTTTTAAAGAAAATATTACAACAAATCAATTTTTTTGGCTTAGTAGTAGTAGATCTACCTTGCGACTGGACGATACCGTACGAATCCCGTTTGGGCATCAATTTTTCATACAAATAAATACTCAGATCAAAAGATTATACGTTAAATAATCCACTAAAATCCTGTCAGTTACAGCAGGTGCCCTATGCCACCGTTCGAGCATTTTTTCAGGAGAACAAAGGGAGACTAAGGATAAAACGATCAGATCACCATTAAAACAAAAAAAAATTATAAATAGAAAAAATATGTGATTACATTGCATATTAACAAATAAAAATTAACTATTATATGTACTAGCTCATGAAAATAAATAAATAAGAAAAATCATCCAAAAAAAATACTAAAAAATTCAAAGATGAAATATTGGTAGCAAAATCTTTAAATTTGTTTTAAGTACACGCTAAATGAGTATGAAAAAGAAAATTCAGATTTATCTAATTAGCTAATGAACTGTATCTAACCATTTCCAGCATCTTTTCTTTTTTCCACCTTCTCCCTCAGGCCAGACCCAGATGAGCATAAACACAGCCTCGGGAGTGTCCAGTGCTCTAACGATCCCGCCCGCCTACCAACTATTAAGTCCGACATGACAGGCAGGCCCGCCGTTATGATCTTAATTTCCTTGCCCTGCCCCATACCCCCGATGCAAAGCCATTAGGTCCAACAATGTCGTGCCCAGCGAACCCAGCCCGGGAGCCGTGACTAGGTATTACCTTGCCATTTCAAGTTACCCACCTGACTCCTTGACCACCACTGTTGCCACTTATCCAACATTTTCCCCTTCGCCTGACTCTCCGGTTGCCCTTCTGCTTTTTCCGCCAGTTCGTCCGCTACAAGATTCCACAGCGGCATCCTAGCTATCACCAACGCCACCTTGGTCGAGACTGTACGAAAAGCCCTAACTGTCCCAATAACCAAGGGCCTCTGAAGGCTTAACAATTCTTTGGTGGTTGGGTTGCAATTAACCGCACATCTCAGGAAGGGTAGAACTGAGACTGTAGAAGACTACAGTTCATTTACACTCACACCTATCATCCTCTGAAGTAATACCTGAACCGGCACATCCCGGAGGCTAAACAGGAAAAAAGAAAGATGCTGTTAGTTTAGGGCCATTGAAGTTATTGCTGGCTTCATGCCGATAAGATTGAAAGTGGCTCAGGTAAAAAGATCCTATAAGGATATCCCGAAAAAAAAAGGTTTTATTCTTGCTACGGATAAGTGGCAGATGGAATGGGAAGGGGCTCCCTCACATTTATCTCGTTGAACGAGGAAATTAATTCCAGATGTGTGGCCGTGGGTTCGGAGGAATCATGGCGAGGTGGATTATTACCTCACCCAGTTCTTTTCAGACCACGGCAACTCCATCAGTTACCTACATCGATTTCGTAGAGGAAAGTTACCGGGATGTATATTTTGTGCTTCTGAAGATACCCCGGAGCACACTGTGTTTGATTGTCCTAGGTGGAAGGGAGCAAGGAAAGGAGCAAATCTTGAAGGGCTGACCTCTACAAACATTACGGAGTTTATGTTGCAGGAACAGCGTGAATGGTCCACAGTGGTGAAGATAGTGACGGAAATACTCAAAACCAGGGAGGAATAGTATAGGATTTGGGGTTCAGGCCGAACATAGCTGAGTGCGATTTTCGACAAGTAGGAAGATCAGAATTGAATATCCAGGAACAGCCTTTCTAAAGACCTCAAGACACGAAAGAGGTGAAGACCGTGACCGGTGAGTGAGGGGGGATGGATAGCCTTCTCTGGAGCCGTCCTTTGTCCGCGCTTGCGTAGGTGGAGGATGATGATGAAGCACGGGGACTCCTGATCTCCCGATCTCAAAGGCACCCTTCGAGGCTGAGTAATGCTTTATTGCGGGTCAGGCCCTGAGGTGGGGGAGTTGGTGAGGTGGTTAGGTTTAGTCGGTTGGGCGCAGGAACATATACGCTCTTTTAATAACATCTAGCGCAACTTGTCATGAGTCCGACACTGCCCCTTCTGGGGCGTACGTTACTGGTATTTCCCCCCTAATCATTAAAAAATAAAGATACCGTTAGTTAAGATATTCTGAAAAACACAATATTATATTTAACAATCTATCCCCGAGTAATAATAGCAGACTGACTTGCGTAGGCTTGGCAACCAGTATGGTTCTAACCTTACTGGAAAGATAAATTCGTTAAAACAGAGCAATTAATGTAATGAAAACACTTACTTACAGGGACGTTTACCACACATCGAAATAGCAGGTTGCCCTACTATACAGTAGAGAAAGAGTCGTTCTATAGTTCCGTTTCACTACAAAGGCTCTCAATTGGAATCGTGCAAAACGTACCAGTGCCATATCTGATATCAGTGATAAACGACATCCAACATTTTTAGACAGCTCTTGCGTGCGAGGAATAAAAAACAGCTGTAATCGGATTCTTGATTGTGTTAATACTGTATACAAATAAAAAGCACTTATTTATCATGTGCTTAATTAATCATAAATTTAAAAATATTTAGTGGATTTTTCCATCTATTACCTAATTGAAAAATATGTGATTGGCATAACAATGCTTTGCCAAAAAGTAAATAAGAAAATCGAGCCCCTCCTTATATAGGATAACATTATGTTATCCTTTACATTATGTTATTAGGATGAGAGTACATAAGGTAATGTAAATGAAAATTATAAAGGAATGCAGAAATTTATTAAATTACTCAAGTGGACTGATATAAGGAAAAAAAATTAATAATTTTTTTTTTCTCTTTTTTAAAATATGAATAGCCATTTAAAAATGTATATATTACCCAGAATCAAACTGTAATATATTGTCATTGCAAACAACAATCAATAATTTGGGAGGTGAATTTAAATTTTATAGTATTTTTTTTTCATATAAAATACTTAATAGCTCTATATTAAAATTGCATAACTCATCAGAAAGTTCTCTCTATTAGAAAGTTAGAACTTATCTGAAAATTATCTTTACAGCATTTATTTAAAAATTATCTCAATTTCCTGTCCTTTTAATTGACTACATCTGTACTAAAAATGTTTACGCTTATACAAATAAATTATAAAAAAATAATTAAAAATAATTGTTTAAATAAATGCTTGGTATATGCATATTAATTCTTGACATTTTCTAAATAATAAAAACTAAAAAAGACATTTATTCATTATTTATTAAATTATGTTTTTTTTTGTGATAAGAGCACCGACTCCTTTGGTCATTTTTCTCTATGAGGATGGAAATTTGTAGCGTATGAAAAATGATATACCCAATCGGGTTTCAAATCCGGGAAAAAGAAAAAGAAAGGCAATGAAATCGGCAAAAATTATGTATTAATTTACACACCTATGTTATCACACTCAAAAATAAAACCTGAATTTATCAGAGAGCTTTTTCAGCTAATTTTTAATATTATTAAAAATAATTAATATATTTTCGTTGAATTTATAACATCTTAAATAAAATATAAAATAGTAAAAACGGTAAAAGTTTTAATTTAATCCGTATAAATTTTCTAATTATATATCAAGTTATGTATATATACTAACCTACGGAATGTTAAAGAACAATAAAGAGTATGTTATTCATGTCTCCGGAGATTTTACAATTAATCATACAGGAGACCGCCAACTAGAGATGACGCAGAGCGAAGCGAAAAGTCATGAAAGCAAACCAGGAAACGATGCTTCCGTCACTCCTATTAGTTTTGTCTAGTTTCAAATAACGTAACAGGAAGTCAGTAGGAAAAGCAAAGACCTACAAATTCCGACTTAACTTACTTAGCATATTTGAACGTTTTAGGATGGACGTTTTAGGAAGCAATTAAAACTTTCAATACCCAATAAATAAATGAAATGTACATGATGTTGAACAAATATTATTCACTTAAATTTAAATAGCGAATTCCCCTTGTAATTGCTTTCCAGTACTTAGAAAGGCCAGCTTTGAATAAAATGTAGCGTAAAAATCATGACAGTAACTTGCTTTTACCTAGGTGTTTAATTTTTCCTTACCATAAAAAGCAATTGTGACTGTTTATAGATTAACAGAAAGAACAGTGGTTATCCAATAAGGGTGTAAAATGGATTTATAATTGACTCCTAAAAATTTTATTATCTAAACACTACACTTTCAAAAATCTATAATAACGATCAATGTTTTTTATAGTTACATGAATCGACTAAATTTAGACCAGAAGAATTCTGCCTCAAAAAACAGTTTCCACGTTCGACTATTTGACCACAGATTATGCCCGTTTTAATACGGTACATTAGAATTTATATTTTCAAATAATTAAGATTTTCAAAAATAATTATTATCTTAGAATGATAATAATAAAAACTTGTAATAATGTCATACATAAATTTAATTTTAATATGAAAATGAAATGAATTGTAATAAATATTTTGAATTGTACAATTATATAAAGATGTAAACGCAATTAAAAAAGTTGCAGTAGTAAAGAACTTTTGTCCCCCCCCCCAAAAAAATTGTTTAAGTAAACATGTTATGTTAAGTTGGATATTAAATATTACTTTGGATGTTATTTCTATGAACATTTCTGCATCGTGGAAAACCTTCAACATGTAGTTGAATGCGGTGGACATTGTCTGTGAGATTCAGTGTAAATTCTTGTCGCCCTGTACATCTTGATTCAAAAATTTGATTATTCATACGGTTTTTATCGTCGGCTTTTGCTATTTGACGTATGCAAGACGTTAACTCTGTTCTTTTACGTTACTTTTTTAATGTATTCACTGTGGTTTTATTTCGCGTTTAACTTACGTCATGGGCTCTTTCCATCTATGCTGTTTTAATATTACTGTTGTTAAGTTTTAAAATAAATTTTTCTTGTTTCTTGTTTCTTGTTTCGCTGAAGACGATACTTCGTTTATCGCTCAGGAAAGAAATTAACTACTCTGATTTTTTAAACACAGCTTTTAAATTTTGATAATAAAAAACTGATATCAGTTGGCAAGTTTGCGTTGAAGGAAAATTACCACCTCGCATATACTTTTAGATGCAATTCCCATAATTATCTTGTCACGGAGTTCGTTAGAACTTCGTCGGTAAGAGGCGACGATGTTAACGTACTACGTTTATAGTTCTAAATATGTCTTGATTGTTGTATCGTTTAACGTTGATTAATGTGCTTAGCAGTCAGTACCTAAAATTAAAGTAAAAACCTCAACGATTGAAAGAAATGTGAATATATATTTTTCATGTAAAGAAGAAATGTTGTATTTATAAGATTAAAATCATAAAGTGGTTGGAAATTCTAAATAATTATTAAAAACATTTTTGAGTAAATGTAATAATTAGAACCGTGTAGGGAAATAGGAAAATTGAAAGATCATTAAATTTTTTGAAGTGTGATGTTACAAGAGAATTCTGAAAACTAATTGGGTCTTTTAGAATACGAAGCGAAGACCTTTTAACATGACTTGGAGAAGATTTGTGTCAGAACCTTGAATAAAAAATTTGGTAGGCCTCAGATTGTTAGGCAAGTTGCTAGATTTGTTAAACCTCTGCAGCACCTACATTCGTAGGAACTATTTTCTACACTTTTAAAAAATCCTTTGTTCGTTCTTTTTTAACAACTGTTTTAAAGTTTTGTCGAGAAAAATATCTAAAAAAAAAATACAAGTAATTTAACAAATTTTGATAGCATTGCTTTTAAATAAAATGTTAAATAACACCCCTTGGATTTTATTAATAATAAATTAATAATATTCTATAAAACAAAATGTGAGTAAATTTTGGCATTATACAGTTAGATATATTTTAATTTGTAATATACTAATGTATAGAAACTGTTAGTTATGCATTTTAATCGTTAAAGTATATTAGTAATTTTAGCTAAATGTTATTAAAACTTTTGATTTGGATTAGATAATCAGTGTAATAGCCAATTCTTCTCGTTAAAATTTTGGATTCTCAACCAAATCATACATTAGCAAAAAATTAATAAGTAATAAATGTACTCAGGTAACTTTGGGTGTTTATATCCTTTTATTTATTTTCCATTTTTTTTTTTAATACAAACACCAGTTTTTAAAATTTGTTTCTCACTAGTTAAAAATTCCCTTTTTTAAGAATCCCATTACTAAGTGAAATAAAAATTATTTTAAAAATGCAGATAAATGGGAAAATATCTGATCCAAATTAGGTGGTAACAATAAAATAAGATTACTATTTTAGAATCATCAGTCCAGTGAAAGATGCTATTCTCCATCCCTTCCTATTTGTGCTAATCTTTCAACCTAAAAAAAAAAAAAAAAACAATTATTTCATCCTACATTCACAATTATCTATTTCGTATATTCCAGTATTAGTCTTCTCTACACTTTTTATCTGTATCATTTCCTTCTATCTTATTAATTAAACCATCAAGAATTTCTTAACACGTGAAAACAACACACCAAATTTATCTCTAAATATTCTGCTTCAAATTTCTCTTCTTTCCTATTTCGTTAAACCTATATTCATTTAATATTTTATCAACTCCTCAAATTTCATCATTCTTTATAAAATCACATTACAAAAGCCTTTATATTCTTGTTCTATCTGTCTTCTTGTTATTATTCATATCTTTCTTAAATATCTTCCATTAAAAGCTTTCCTAAAATAGATTACATAAACATTTTTCAAACACTTATTTTTAATTCTCAGATCTATATTTGACGCTGATGGATTTATTTTCTTCATGAAAGACCTTTGTAAAAAGCTTTTACGTGAAATTAGAAAGTTCTAGTTTTTATTTATTTATTTTTTCTACTTTTCCCTCGGTATTAAATTCAATTTATTTCAAACAATAATAATTAAAATTCTCCTTTTATTTATTTTTCCTTCATTTTCTTTCTTTTTTTTTTTGAAATTAAAAATTTGAGTAATTATTGATATTTCTGTTAACTCAACATTGGTGAATGGTGAAATAAATATGACCTCCCTTAATTTGTTATTATTATTATAGAGTGAATTATTTATAAAGCATCGGTAAATGCATAACACAAATCAAATATACAATCTAAAATTTTGAATATGTATCTAGCTATTTACATGACTGCCCAAAAAGGAGTGTAATGTATTTATTAGGGCAAACGTATGTTTGTATGTATGTTTGATTCATCGTAGCAGGTCAACGGCTGAGTGGATTCTTCATGCCCATATAAAAATGTATGTATATATATTATATAACCAAATTCAATTGCCACAACAGATTAAAATAGAAAAAGCAGTTTGTTTTGATTTGCCGATTGAAGTACAAACTTTAATGAATTGAATTAATGAACTGTGAACTATGAGCCTTCATCACTGTGTGATCTAGGTTTGAATTGAATGATTCGAATGACTAATATTACAAAAATAATAGAATTAAATTTACGTTAAATAAAATAAAATAATATTAAATAAATTTAAAAAAAATTCTGTTTAATAATAATGGGCTTCCCGTGGGGACTGCGTATGAGACTAGAGTGGCGAGGTGATGCGAGTACCTTGTACGAGGCTAGACCAATCATTACCAATAACTAGTAACAAACGGTGTGCCCCTAGGGCGCTGTTTTGGAATGTTGTTTATCAATGGGGAGCTCTTATAATATCTCTGCAACTAATCGTCCGATTCTCAAACTTCAAGCGGAGTATTTATTACTAGGTTGAAGGCTAATATTGCATGCATCAGGTACACTTTCGATCTAATTGATCACGTTTATTCGGAAATAATGTTATATCTTTGCAACCAGTCTTCCGATTTTTAAAATTCAAACGGGGTAATTACTAATATAATTTGAAATCACGACGAAACTAAAGCAGAACAAAAATTAATTGATATACTTGGAAATGAACCTTATTACACTACTGCCCAAAATGGAGTGTAATTAAGATATATGAATATATATGTTTAAATAATTTTAATGTAAAATTATACTATGTACAAATATTACATACAAAAATTATTACCCGCATGCAATTTAATTATCCTATATTATTAATTATCCTATATTAAAGACAGCAATATTTTTTGGCAGTAATGATTTTTTTTCAATTTTTAATATTTATCTCTTGTTTTTTTAATTATGTCATTTCTTACTGAATAACTTAATGATTAATGATTTTGAATCTCTAGTTGAGTAAGGTGATTTCTTTTTCTACTGCATTACACTATTTCATTTTCAGTGAATTTTTATATATGTATAATAATCACTGGATGAAGGCTTTACATGGTGAAAATCCATATTTTTTCAGTTTTATATATATATATATTTTTTTTTTCAAACCACTGAATTAAAATTAAACTAATTATTATATGATAAAAAATATATTATTCAGAAATATTTTGTTACATTTTATTTATTTTTCAAACAGAATCATTCTTTTTGAAAAATAATGATCAAATAAGTATTAAAGGACCTGAAATATAATATAATCATCGTTTTTGTAAAAGAAACTATATTATTTTATAAGTGGAGATAAGAATTAAATTAATTTAGACTTTCTCTTATCATTATATTATATAGGCTATAGATATTATATATACATATAGCCTGCATACAATGCTCGGTGTAATGAAAAACCGGATCAAAGAAGCCGGTGGTGAAGAATTAGAGATATTCTTTGAAAGTGGATCTTTTGTACTAAAGTAACGTCACTCTCATCAGACAAAATTATAAACAGAATAAAGGGAAAGATGATGTTTGCCCTAGGGATATTCTGCACTGTGTATTCGTACCTTGCTGTGGCGGCGTTGTGTATAGCAACAGCGCAACACTGGCATCACCTTTGATTAGAGGATCCCTCTCCATGTTAATAACGTTCCCCAGGTTTTACCCCTATTCTGTATATTCGTCCTGCCTTTCTATTTCTCTTTCTCATTCACTTTCAACTATCTTTTTCTGTCTATATCCCTCCCCCTATTTCACAGGCTCCATGGTAACAGGTAGTATATATAAAATTTGATGATGGTAGTGACACATAAACTCCAGCGAATTTGCTATATTTCATTTGTTCATATTCGTATATTTTATAGGTTTCACATCCTCTGTTATAAAATTGTAATATAAAGAAGAAAGATCATTACAAAATCCACTTTTCAGAAAATATTAATCATAATTTTTTTGGTTTAATATGATTATAATCATTAACTTATGATATTAATATCAATATAAACTTTAAAAATTACCTGTTAGGTAAAACCACACACACACACACACACACACACATATATATATATATATATATACACATACACATACACATACAAATATACACACACACACACACATAGAGAGTGTGAGAGAGAGAGAGAGACAGACAGACACACACACACACATTAAATAGGAATAAAATTTAATTATGTTGTAATAATAAATTTGATTTTAACAAATTCCGTTTCACACTTTTAACTAAGTGAAGGTTAAATTAAACAGTTTACTATTCAGTTATAATAGAATAGGTACAAGAATGAAGGTAAACCTTCAAGAAGCTCAAGTTTGTATTTCCAGAGACAGTTTAAAGAGGGTTACTGTTAAAAAAAAAAGCACTTGTACAATTTTTTAATTCTATTTTGCTACTACCATCCTGAATTAAAACCCACTTATCTCCGAAGGAGTTGCAGGCAGAAATACCTACTTACTAAAGCATGCCTCGCAGAAACTAATCAATGGAGTTGTTTTTCTCGTGTCATATTTTCCTACCGGTTGATCATTCTTCTCCTCATTGTTTCCATCTCTTTATTCTTGATGGATTCTTCTATTTTAATAGTTTTTGTGGGTCTGAGTCAGATCTCCTCTGATGTACATACTAGGATGTAGTTTCTCTACGGATATCTCAAGCGAATCTAATTTATAAACCGTAATTGTAAAATATATTTAATAAAGAATTTATTAGGAAAACAAAACCTCCTGATCCCTCAAAAATATCAATAATTTTCTTTTTCGCTTTTGAAATTTTTACCAACCGGTTTTTAAGTCTGTTCAATTTCAGTCTTATTTTTCCATTTTTACTTCTTAGATTATTATTTGTGAATTACTTTAGATACTTTTTCTGAATGTATGAATATTTCGTCCAGACTATCAACTGATGAGACTATCTCAGGAATGGTCTACTTGAGAATGTACAAGACTGCGCTTCATTCACATTCATACATCAATCATACATTCATATCATCATCATTCATCCTTTGAAGTAATATCTTACGATGATTCCAGAGAATAAACAAAAAACGAAAGACCATCAACAATAAAAATATGAAAGCAAGTCCTGAAAATACTACTAACTCTTCTTTCACTTAATGATAAAGATGTTACCCTGTTTCACTCTCAGATCATCTTCCTTAGGGCTAACAGTTTCTATGTTAGCAGTCGTAACAATATGACAAAACTTCCATGAAATAAATAATCATCTTTGATGTATAAAGGAATTTTTTCATTTGTCTTCATTCTCGTTTATTTTACTCATAACCAGGAAGGTGGTGTCAATGTAATTTGTTTAGGTCATTTGTTAATAATAAAAATGAGAAAATATCTTTTTTTTAAACTTATATAAAAAACTAATATAATGATGACAAAAGTTTAAATTCATAAATATTATTTCTGTTTTTTTTTTGTTTTTTTCATTAGACAATAAATATTATTTTTTATATTTCTAAAAACCTAGGTAAAAATTTCTGTAAACATACACCCGTCAATTTCCGTAGTTGCTTCTTGGTCTTTCCTCCGAGTGTCCCGGGTTCGAATCACAGTCAGATATGCCATTTTTCATACGCTACAGATATCCATTTTTATTCCCACGTACAAGCTTCTCTGTTAACTTCTGTGTTGAATTAATTCATCAAGCAAAAAAAAATTGTTCAGAATCATCTTTTATAAACAATACATTTGAGTTTCTTAAAAAACTGGAAGAGAATTTCCTATTATCTACAATTTACAGATAGAATAATCCGAACATTTTTATTAAAGTTTCCAGAAAATACTTATATAATGATGACAAACGTTTAAATTCATAAATATTATTTCTGTTTTTTTTTTTTATTTCATTAGACAAGATGGAGTCCCCAGTTGTATTTTTTGGAAACTTAAAAAAAATTGATATAATCTTACAATCCTAGATCTGCATTATAAACAGAATCTACACGTTTTTAATTATTTTTTTTTATCTTTTTATAACAAGTCTCCTTACCATGTTTGTGTTTATATATATAAAATAATTTTTCGGCGTGAAATTTAAAAAAAGTCTGATCTCTAAGGATCGATCTAAGGTTTCACTGAATGAGAAAGTAGTATATAACCGAGTTTACATTGGCTAAAGATCCTAATCTTTCATAATTAGAACTAGTTTTAAGGGAAAAAAGTCTCCTCAACTCTGAAAATATTGTCTGTTCGTAAATACAAAAAATTATGAGACGTGATAAAATTAAAAATTTTGTCTAACACAAGTTCGTCTTAAACATGAGAACTTTGGTGTATCAACCAGTTATTTTAATAAATACCCTACTAAAATTACCATTAAATATTTACTATACTTTTTTCATTAAAATTCAATTAAAGGTTTATAGAATTGAACATAGAAAAATGGACTTGCAGTTTTCTAAAATACGAAATATGTATTAATTTTTTTTAATGATGATATGGAAACAAATTTAATAATATTATTTTTTATCCTTCGTATTTCTATATATATAATACCAGATGATTCAAAAAGAACTTCCAAAAATTAAAAGCATATAAATATTTATTTAGATAACTTACAGATTTGGTTGAGGTCTTATTTCATAACAAAACACATCTAGCTTTAACTCAGAAAGGTCATTAGTACCGAATTCGGAACTCTAGCGCTGTCACCATTGTTGTTAAAAATGGAACCATTTGCTGGTGGGGAACGTACTCGCTGTGTTCTGGTTTCACGATTTGCAGTCAGCAGCTGGAATTCAACGTAACTTTCTTAGAGAATACAGTCGGGAACCTCCTAGTAGGCTACAATTTACTCTTACACCAAACTTTCGTTGAGACATGTTGTCCAGACAGAACGGCCCGTTCTTCTTCCAGGAGGTATCCGTATCTTTCATCTGGATGTGCTTAAAAATTTTTCAGTTAGACAATGATGATCAAGATGAACGCCATTACTATCAGCAAGAAGGGACACCACCCACATCCGCCAAGAAGTCCGAGATTGTCTTGATACTCTCTATTCATACAGGTTGGTGGATTGGTCGTAAAGGTTCCCCAGATTAACCCCGCTAGATTTTTTTTTGTGTGGTTTCATTAAAGATCGGGATCACCTTTGCCTGCTGATCTGCTGATCTTGTTGAGCTAAAACTTCGAATTAACGCCGCAGTTGCAGACGTAACACCCGACTTTCTCTCTACAGTCTGGAATGAAATTGACTTTAGTTGGAACGTATGTCACTTTACAAACGGAACCCATATCGCGCCAAAGTGAATATTGGGTGACAAGCTTGATGTGTTTTTCTTTGAAATGAGAACCAAAACGAACGTCTAAGTTGTCTCAATAAATGTTATATGCTTTTAAAGTTGTAAAGCCCTTTATGAATCACCCGGTGTATTATAAAGTAACAATTAGCTTCACTGTAAGCCATAAGTCATTCTTTAATTGATTTAGTTCAGAAGTTTCATTCACTATTCAGAGATGAAAAAGTTATTAGTTTTAAAGAAAGTTACCAAAAATTGAAGGTCTGACTAACTGTAATGTGAAGGAATTATTTCATCGTTATCCTTCGACTAAAGTTGCTTTTATGTTGATAATATTTTCTTCCTTTTCAGTGCTCATTAGAAGAGGATTATTATTGCTAGAACAAATTAATTAGGTTAATTTAATTCTTTATGCATTGTATGTAACTGGATTACAACTTTTTTTTCTAGTATGCTTGAGTGAAGGTATTATTTTTAAGTAATGCTTTTTTTTATTAATATGTGACTTATAATTTCAGAACAGCTGTGCAGTTGATTTAATGAAAAGATGAAATACATAATATCATAATAACGTATTTGCAAAACTATGCCTATTTTATGTTTATAAAATTATTCCAACAAAAAGTTTTAAAAAAATCATAATTTTAACAAAGTATTATTTTATTAAAAAAATTAACTATAATGTAAGATTTAACCAGTGAATCAGGGTTTTTCCTGTGCATTAAAAATTTCAGTATACAACAAAAGGCAGTTTTTTTAAACAATTTTTTTTTGTTGTAAATCTCTTATATAAAAGAGAATGTACTGACTGATTCACTGGCTCATAATCAACGTACAAGCAACACTATTATAGGCGTGCACTAAGAAAGGATTTTGCGAAATTATGATTTTAAGGGGTTAAAATCGATAAAAAACTAAATTTCGAGTTAATAGCGCTATCTGTAGGATTTAAAAACAACATACGCTATACTAAATATTTTACAATTCCATTGCAGTGTTTCCGATATGTGTGTCCGCTATAGATTAAAAAACTACTGGACCGATTTACGAGCGGTGAAGAGGGGAGAAAGGGAAAAATCGGAAAAGGGAAATAGGGAAAATCGAGAAAGGTAAAAGGGAAGAAGGTAAAAAGAGAAGAAGGGGAAAATGGAAAAAAGAAAAAAAGGGAAAACCGGGAAAAGGAAACGGAAAGGGAAGGGGAAAGGCGAAATGGGGGGAATTAGATAAATTTAATTAAAATTAAATAAAATAATATTAAATTAAATTAAAAAAAAAATAATCAATTAAATTAAACAATTAGAATATCTAAAGCAAATAACTGAAAATGTCAGATGAAAAAAAATTAAAATGTTAAGATTAAAAGCGTAGGTAAAGCATGGAAATGATGTAATTCATTACATCTGTCAAATAAGTAATATTAATACATCGTGTGCGCGCGCAGATCAACAGAAAGAGTGTGTGAGTGCTCCAGAAGAATGCAGAAGAAAAAAAATTCATAATAAACATGGCCGGGAAAGGGAAAAAGGAAAAATTCGAAAAAGGTAAAAGGGAAGAGGGTTAAAAGGAAGAAGAGGAAAATAGAAAAAAGAAAAAAAGGGGAAAATTAAAAACGGGAAACGGAAAGGAAAGGGAAAAGAGAAAAAAGAAAAGAGGATAGAGGATAGACGAAGGGGGAAGGGAAGTAAGCGAATGAGAAACGGGAGAAGGAAAGGGAAACGGGAGAAAACGGGAAGGGAGAGCGAAGCGAGCCATGACCCACTGATTTTGACGGAAAGCGCAAGTAACCATAGAGCACGGGCGAAGCCGCGATGGGGATGCTAGATTTGGGATTGTAATACATTTATTGTTTATCTTTATTGGACTTTTATATTGAACTATTTTAATTCATTCATAAAATGGATTGGTCTAACAAATATTGTTCAATTTTCTTATCTTCTTTTTTCGTTTTCCTTT